>NC_042963.1:54033835-54178835 GCF_901001165.1 Salmo trutta
AGCTTTTTAGCCTTGTTGTTTCTGCTGCCTCTGATGTTGTTTGTAGTTGTTTTCTCTGCTATTTCCTTGCAAGCTTGCTGTTACGTATACACCGGGAGTCAGGAAGCAGGTCCAGAAGGTCAGTTTCATAAAGATAAATGCAGATAAACAAAACATGAGAAGAGTACAGAATGTGAATCAAAAGCAATACTACCCAGTGACTGATGGCTACTAAAATAAGGGAGAGTAACCAAGGAATGAATGAGAACCAGGTGTGGGTAATGATGAGGACCAGGTGTGGGTAATGATGAGGACCAGGTGTGTAATGATGAGGACCAGGTGTGTAATGATGAGGACCAGGTGTGGGTAATGATGAGGACCAGGTGTGGGTGATGATGAGGACCAGGTGTGGGTGATGATGAGGACCAGGTGTGGGTAATGATGAGGACCAGGTGTGGGTAATGATGAGGAGCAGGTGTGTGTAATGAGGATCAGGTGTGGGTAATGAGGACCAGGTGTGTGTAATGATGAGGAGCAGGTGTGGGTAATGATGAGGACCAGGTGTGGGTAATGATGATGACCAGGTGTGGGTAATGATGAGGACCAGGTGTGGGTAATGATGAGGACCAGGTGTGTAATGATGAGGACCAGGTGTGGGTGATGATGAGGACCAGGTGTGGGTAATGATGAGGACCAGGTGTGGGTAATGATGAGGACCAGGTGTGTAATGATGAGGACCAGGTGTGTGTAATGATGAGGACCAGGTGTGGGTGATGATGAGGACCAGGTGTGGGTAATGAGGACCAGGTGTGGGTAATGATGAGGACCAGGTGTGGGTAATGATGAGGACCAGGTGTGGGTAATGATGAGGACCAGGTGTGGGTAATGATGAGGACCAGGTGTGGGTAATGATGAGGACCAGGTGTGGGTAATGATGAGGACCAGGTGTGGGTGATGATGAGGACCAGGTGTGGGTAATGATGAGGACCAGGTGTGGGTAATGATGAGGACCAGGTGTGGGTAATGATGAGGACCAGGTGTGGGTAATGATGAGGACCAGGTGTGGGTAATGATGAGGACCAGGTGTGGGTAATGATGAGGACCAGGTGTGGGTGATGATGAGGACCAGGTGTGGGTAATGATGAGGACCAGGTGTGTAATGATGACCAGGTGTGTGTAATGATGAGGACCAGGTGTGTGTAATGATGAGGACCAGGTGTGGGTGATGATGAGGACCAGGTGTGGGTAATGATGAGAACCAGGTGTGGGTGATGATGAGGACCAGGGGTTAGTAAACTGGCGATGCCAAGAGAGAGAGAGAGACAGAGAGACAGACAGACAGACAGACAGACAGACAGACAGACAGACAGACAGACAGACAGACAGACAGACAGAGAGGGAGACAGACAGACAGACAGACAGACAGACAGACAGACAGACAGACAGACAGACAGACAGACAGACAGACAGAGAGGGATAGAGGGAGAGACAGACAGACAGACAGACAGACAGACAGACAGACAGACAGACAGACAGACAGACAGACAGACAGACACAGACAGACAGACAGACAGACAGACAGACAGACAGACAGACAGACAGACAGACAGACAGACAGACAGACAGACAGACAGAGAGGGATAGAGGGATAGAGAAAGAAAGAAAGAACGAAAGAACGAAAGAATGAAAGAATGAAAGCTCAATGTATTTGAGGAATCCATAGACTAACCACTTCTGGGAAAATTGGAAAACACTAAACAAACAACAACGCAAAGAATTATCTATCCAAAACAGAGATGTATGGGTAAACCACTTCTCCAATCTTTTTGGCTCTATAACAAAGAACAAACAGCTAAAACATATACATGATCTAATACAAACATTAAAATCAACTATTAAAGACTACCAGAACCCACTGGATTCTTCAATTACATTGAATGAAGTACAGGACAAAATACAAACCCTCCAACCCAAAAAGGCCTGTGGTGTTGATGGTATCCTAAATATACAGACCACCAATTCCAATTGGCTATACTTAAACTCTTTAACATCATCCTTAGCTCTGGCATCTTCCCCAATATTTGGAACCAAGGACTGATCACCCCAATCCACAAAAGTGGATATTATCTGGGATATGCGTCAACAGCAACCTTGGGAAAATCCTCTGCATTATCATTAACAGCAGACTCGTACATTTCCTCAGTGAACACAATGTTCACAAGTAGCTAGAGAGAGAGAGAGACAGAGAGACAGACAGAGAGGGATAGAGGGAGAGAGAGAGAGAGACAGAGAGAGAGAGAGAGAGACAGACAGACAGACAGACAGACAGACAGACAGACAGACAGACAGACAGACAGACAGACAGACAGACAGACAGACAGACAGACATAAAAACACAAACAGACCCCACAGATCCCCAGGACAGAAACACAATCAGACCCAACCAAATCATGAGAAAACAAAAAGATAATTACTTGACACATTGGAAAGAATTAACAAAAAAACAGAGCAAACTAGAATGCTATTTGGCCCTAAACAGAGAGTACACAGTGGCAGAATACCTGACCACTGTGACTGACCCAAACTTAAGGAAAGCTTTGACTATGTACAGACTCAGTGAGCATAGCCTTGCTATTGAGAAAGGCCGCCGTAGGCACACCTGGCTCTCAAGAGAAGACATGCTATGAGCACACTGCCCACAAAATGAGGTGGAAACTGAGCTGCACTTCCTAACCTCCTGCCAAATGTATAACCATATTTGAGACACATATTTCCCTCAGATTACACAGACCCACAAAGAATTAGAAAACAAACCCGATTTTGATAAACTCCCATATCTATTGGGTGAAATACCACAGTGTGCCATCACAGCAGCAATATTTGTAACCTGTTGCCACAAGAAAAGGTCAACCAGTGAAGAACAAACACCATTGTAAATACAACCCATATTTATGCTTATTTATTTTCCCTTTTGTACTTTAACCATTTGTACATCGTTACAACACTGTATATAGACATAATATGACATTTGTAATGTCTTTATTCTTTTGAAACTTCTGTGAGTGTAATGTTTACTGTTAATTCTTATTGTTTATTTAACTTTTGCATATTATCTACCTCATTTGCTTTGGCAATGTTAACATATGTTTCCCATGCCAATAAAGCCCCTTGAATCGAAATGAATTGAGAGATAGAGAGAGAGGGGGGGAGAGAGAGAGAGGAGAGGGAGAGCGAGTTGGCAGCGCACTACATTGCTGCCTGCCATAACTTGAGGGACAGTGTCTGACAGACCAATAAACCTGCACATGTCCTCTACTGTATGCTTATTGTTATTGTTGAATGTATGGTTATTTTGACCCTTGGTTATTGTTGTTACTGTTGTCCCGTTGACAATTTTGATTCTCATTTTTATTTATTTTTATATTGTAAATATCCAAAATAAGCTTTGGCAATATGTATATTGTTACGTCATGCCAATAAAGCGAATTGAATTGAATTGAATTGAGAGAGAGGAGATGGAGAAAGAGAGAGAGAGACAGAGAGAGAAAGAGGAGAGAGAGAGAAAGAGGAGAGAGAGAGAGAGAGAGAGAGAGAGACAGAGAGAGAGAGAGACAGAGAGACAGAGAGAGAGACAGAGAGACGAGGGGGGGGAGAGAGACAGAGAGAGAGAGAGGGGGGGGTAAAGTAGATTGATAGTTGAGTGCATTAAGAGCAGGAGAAGACTATAGGAGGTGATGGAAGACTATAGAAGACTATAGGAGACTATAGGAGGTGATGGAAGACTATAGAAGACTATAGGAGACTATAGGAGGTGATGGAAGACTATAGGAGACTATAGGAGGTGATGGAAGACTATAGGAGGTGACGGAAGACTGTAGGAGGTGACGGAAGACTGTAGGAGGTGACGGAAGACTGTAGGAGGTGACGGAAGACTATTGGAGAATATAGGAGGTGATGGAAGACTATAGGAGGTGATGGAAGACTATAGAAGACTATAGGAGGTGATGGAAGACTATAGGAGGTGACGGAAGACTGTAGGAGGTGACGGAAGACTGTAGGAGGTGATGGAAGACTATAGGAGACTATAGGAGGTGATGGAAGACTATAGGAGGTGACGGAAGACTGTAGGAGGTGATGGAAGACTATAGGAGACTATAGGAGGTGATGGAAGACTATAGGAGGTGACGGAAGACTGTAGGAGGTGACGGAAGACTGTAGGAGGTGATGGAAGACTATAGGAGACTATAGGAGGTGATGGAAGGTCAATGAGTTAGAAAGCTTGAAATAACATCTTTCTCTCTATTCTTTCCCCTCTTTATCCCACTACTTTCCCTTGCTACCCCTACACTTCCTCCTCTCCCTCTTCCTCCTCTCCTCTCCCTCTTCCTCCTCTCCTCTCCCTCCTCCTCCTCCTCTCCTCTCCTCTCCCTCCTCCTCTCCTCCCTCCAGGTGTATGTCTGGTGATGGGCTGTATAATCTACCCAGATGGCTGGGACAGTGACGAGGTGCGGAGGATGTGTGGGGAGCAGACGGACAAGTACAGCCTGGGAGCGTGTTCCATGCGCTGGGCTTACATCCTGGCTATCATGGGGGTTCTGAATGCCCTCATGCTCTCCTTCCTGGCTTTTGTACTGGGCAACAGGCAGGACGGACTCATGACCGAGGAGCTACTGGCCGAGAGCAAGGGTGAGACTGGAGAGAATTCCATTAGGACACATTAGGACCTGAAAACACTATTGCTCTACCCTATATATCTCTCTCTCTCACTCTCTCGCTCTCTCTCGCTCACTCTCTCTCTCGCTCACTCTCTCACTCGCTCTCTCTCTCTCGCTGTCTCTCTCTCGCTCTCTCTTTCTCTCGCACAGAGTGCACGCACACAGAGCGCACGCACACAGCGCACGCACACAGCGCACGCACACAGAGCACACGCACACAGCACACGCGCACAGAGTGCACGCACACCGCGCACGCACAGAGCGCAGACAGACAGAGAGAGACAGACAGAGAGACAGAGAGACAGACAGACAGACAGACAGACAGACAGACAGACAGACAGACAGACAGACAGACAGACAGACAGACAGACAGACAGACGAGAGAGAGAGAGAGAGAGAGACAGAGAGAGAGAGAGAGACAGAGAGAGAGAGAGACAGAGAGAGAGAGAGAGAGAGAGAGAGAGAGAGAGAGAGAGAGATAAACAGACTGATGTTGCAGCAGATGTGTAACTTGCAGCCAGGGGGCTTTTGAATGGAGTGATGGAGAAAAATGGAGGGATGGATGACAAATGGATGATTGCTCAGCTCACTGTTATCCTGTCTCAATGAAAACCATACACCTCTCAAACACACACTACCATGAATACCAGAGGACTGCAGTGGTCCAGACTGACACGCCTGCTGGTTGTCATTGGTACTACACACATAGAACATCAAATCCCATAATATACAATAGGTTGTTACACATTATGTGACTTTGATGATTCAAAACAAATCCAGGAATATTAACTAATAACTATGAACCTATCTCCTCTCTCCCCTCTCTCTCCCCACCCCCATCTCCCCCCTCCCCTCTCCCCACCCCATCTCCTCCCTCTCTCTCTCTCTCCCCACCCCCATCTCACCTCTCCCTCTCTCTCTCCCCACCCCCATCTCCCCTCTCCCTCTCTCTCTCCCCACCCCCATCTCACCTCTCCCCTCTCTCTCTCTGCCCACCCCATCTCCCCACCCCCTCTCTCTACCCACCCCATCTCCCCCTCCCTCTCTCTCCCCACCCCCATCTCCCCTCTCTCTCTCTGCCCACCCCCATCTCCCCACCCCCTCTCTCTGCCCACCCCCATCTCCCCTCTCCCTCTCCCCTCCCTCTCTCTCTGCCACCCCATCTCCCCTCTCCCTCCCCTCTCCCTCTCTCTCTGCCCACCCCATCTCCCCCTCTCCCTCTCTCTACCCACTCCATCTCCCCCTCCCTCTCTCTCCCCGTCCCCATCTCCCCACCCCCTCTCTCTACCCACCCCATCTCCCCCTCCCTCTCTCTCCCCACCCCCATCTCCCCTCTCTCTCTCTGCCCACCCCCATCTCCCCACCCCCTCTCTCTGCCCACCCCCATCTCCCCTCTCCCTCTCCCTCCCTCTCTCTCTGCCCACCCCATCTCCCCTCTCCCTCCCCTCTCCCTCTCTCTCTGCCCACCCCCATCTCCCCTCTCCCTCTCTCTACCCACTCCCATCTCCCCCTCCCTCTCTCTCCCCGTCCCCATCTCCCCACCCCCTCTTTCCCCTCTCTCTCTGCCCACCTCATCTCCCCCCTCTCTCTCTCTGCCCACCCCATCTCCCCACCCCCCTCCCTCTCTCTGCCCACCTCATCTCCCCCCTCCCTCTCTCTCCCCGTCCCCATCTCCCCACCCCCCTCCCTCTCTCCTTCTCACATAGAAGCTGGGAATGCCTAAAACAACCCATAGGTGAGTGATGAGAAATACAGTCAAACTACCTTCCTTGACAAAACAGGCCGATTCAAACAAAACTCTTGTGCCTGAAACATGTGTCTGTGATATGAATTATTCAGTGTGGGTCTCTTTAGTATGTGTAAAATGGTCATGTCCTATTTAATGTCATATCAGGATTGGCCAGGAAATGTAGTATGTGTCCTCACTGTGCTATTATGGTAATACAGAGGAAATGGATCGTACATTTTCATCGTCAGAGCATATGTCCCCTTCCCCCCCCCCTCTCTCTCTCTCGCTCTCTCTCTTCTGTCTCTGTCTCTCTCTCTCCCCTGTCTCTCTCTCTCTCTCCTGTCCTTGTCTCTCTCTTTCTGTCACCCGCTCTCTGTCTCTCTCTCTCCTGTCTGTCTCTCTCTTTCTGTCACCTTCTCTCTTTCTCTCTTTCTCTCTCCTGTCTCTGTCTCTGTCTCTCTCTTTCTGTCACCCTCTCTCTCTCTCTCTCTCTCTCTCTCTCTCTCTCTCTCTCTCTCTCTCGTCTCTGTCTCTCTCTCTATCCTGTCTCTCTCTCTCTGTCACCCTCTCTCTCTCTTTCTATCTCTTTTTATCTCTTTTTATCCAATCTCTATCTCTCTCTCTCTCTCAGGTGTCTGCGTTTCCTTGTGTGTATGTGTAACTTTCATCATCACGCTCCAGAGTTTTACCCATCACCCCCAGAAGAGGACGACACTGGCACACCATGGCTGTGAGAGAGAGTAGAGAGAGATCGAGAGGAGAAGAGAGTAAAAGAGAAAGAGAGGTGGACAATGAGTGAGCGAAACAGACAGGAGAGGAAAAAAACCCCCATGTAGCCAGATGCCTCCCATTCATTCACCCATGCACTGTATTCTAGTTATAACCTTCTAGTCTATAGTGGATCTGCCAATGATATGTGATACTGGTCCTGCTCACAGTCCTACAGTCTCTCTACCTCCACACTATTCTACTATCACTGAACCCCTAGGAACCCCAGCAGAGACAAGACAATCTTCACACAGCCGATCATCGACCAAGACAGGGACAGGGACAGGGACTTTGACTGACCAACAGAAGACGTATGGATTATCTGCAAGAATATGGATGAAAAACTGTGTTGAAGTATTGTTCTTGTTATCACATATTGTAGTGAGAAAAAAACACACACACTCAGACACACACACACACACACACACATACAGACACACACACACTATCACACTCATGTAGACAGTCACATTTGAACACATACAGTGCATTGGGAAAGTATTCAGTTACGTTACAGCCTTATGCTAAAATTGATTAAATTGTTTTTTTCCCCTCATCAATCTACACACAATATCCCATAATGACAAAGCAAACGTTTTTTTTTTGGTTTATGCACATTTATAAAAAATTCTAAACAGAAATACCTTATTTACATAAGTGTTCAGACCCTTTGCTATGAGACTCGAAATTGAGCTCAGGTGCATCCTGTTTCCATTGATCATCCTTGAGATGTTTCTACAACTTGATTGGAGTCCACCTGTGGTAAATTCAATGGATTGGACATGATTTGGAAAGGCACACACCTGTCTATATAAGGTCCCACAGTTGACAGCGCATGTCAGAGCAAACATCAAGCCATGAGGTTGAAGGAATTGTCCGTAGAGCTCAGAGACAGGATTGTGTTGAGGCACAGATCTGGGGAAGGGGACCAAAACATTTCTGAGGCGTTGAAGGTCCCCAAGAACACAGTGGCCTCCATCGTTCTTAAATGGAAGAAGTTTGGTATGTCCTTGAGTGGCCCAGCCAGAGCCCAGACTTGAACCCAATCGAACATCTCTAGAGAGACCTGAAAATAGCTGTGCAGCAACACTCCTCATCCAACCTGACAGAGCCTGAGAGGATCTGCAGAGAAGAATGGGAGAAACTCCCAAAATACAGGTGTTTCAAGCTTGTAGCATCATACCCAAGAAGACCCAAGGCTGTCATCGCTGCCAAAGTTGCTTCAACAAAGTACTGAGGAAAGGGTCTGAATACTTATGTAAATTTAATATTTCAGTTTTGTATTTTTTATAAATT
Source organism: Salmo trutta (assembly GCF_901001165.1). Lineage (NCBI taxonomy): Eukaryota > Metazoa > Chordata > Actinopteri > Salmoniformes > Salmonidae > Salmo > Salmo trutta. Next base: position 54,042,323 of record NC_042963.1, read on the forward strand.
TGCAAAATTTTCCAACAACCTGTTTTGGCTTTGTCATTATGGGGTATTGTGATGTCATTATGGGGCATTGTGATGTCATTATGGGGCATTGTGATGTCATTATGGGGTATTGTGATGTCATTATGGGGTATTGTGTGTTGATTTATGAGGGACAAAAAAATTATTTAATCAATTTTAAAATAAGGCTGTAACGTAACAAAATGTGGAAAAAGTCAAGGGGTCTGAATACTTCCTGAATGCACTGTAGAACATTGCATCCTTAGACATTGACCTTGTAATAAATCCCTAATGCTAACACATTAAGCAACAGTAGATACTGTATATTCGTGTGCCATGTAATTTCCTGAATATATGTTTATGTTTTACTTGTGAAAAGAAGGAAATCAGCTATTCTCATGTGATATTGGTTGTCTTAACATAATGGGTGAACTCTTACAAACAAAACATCTCCTTATCCTCCTTGTCCTCCTCGTCTTCCCCCCTCTTCCTCAATAACCCTCTTTACCAGAGCACTGTTGTCTAACGTGAGTTGCTACGGTTACTGTATATAGATATTCACTGGAGAGAAAAAAAATTGATGTTTTACAAAGTTGGGTTTGAAACATGTATGTTCTAAAATATCAAAGAAGCACTAATGTAGGAATTCATTTTGTAACTCCATTGCGAGCGTCTCTCAGCTCGATTTACACATTACTTCATGAACTTGTGTCTCAATATTTTGTAATTTGTGGTGTGGTATATTCTTCTTCACTGTGATGGGGTGAATGAATGAATGACTGAATGAATGAATGAATGAATGAATGACTGAATGAATGAATGAATGAATGAATGAATGACTGTATATCTCCTTCATATCTTGTAGCTGAGAGGTGAATGTGTGTGTGTGAATGAGTGTGTGTATTCGATATGCGTGTGTGTGTGTGTGTGTGTGTGTGTGTGTGTGTGTGTGTGTGTGTGTGTGTGTGTGTGTATGTGTTTAATGCACTTTTTTAGTGTACCAACACACCGGCCTCGTCTCATACTGAGTCTTCTGTACATACAGTACATATCTCTTTATTTATATTTCCCTCTCTCTCTCTCTCTCTCTCTCTCTCTCTCAATCTCTCTCGATCTCTCGATCTCTCTCTCTCTCTCTCTCGATCTCTCTCTCTCTCTCAATCTCTCTCAATCTCTCTCTCTCGATCTCTCTCCCTCTCTCTCTCTCTCTAGATCTCTCTCAATCTCTCTCTTTCTCGATCTCCCTCGATCTCCTTATCTCTCTCTCTCTCTAAGTGTGTGTTTATCATTCATTATGGGGACATACAGCGTACTAAGTGTGTAGAGGGTCATATATAATAATCTATTAATTGATGAATTGATTGGTTGATTGATTGATAAGGCCTGATGAGGTTATTCTAGTCCTATACCTCCATCATGAGTTAGGAGGAGGAAGAGGAGGAGGAGGAAGAGGAGGAGGTGTGGTGAGCTTTAGTGTTAATACTGGAGAAAGGCCTGCCCCAGTCTCCGCTGTATATGTACCACCAATGTAAATATAAATATCAAAACCGATACCAAACATTAAGAAACTATAAGGAAGAGAAGGGTAACTGCAAATGAAATAAATAAAGTAAATAAAGAAGAATATATGAATAGGATTAATAAAGGTTTTCACATTAGAACAATGGTGTGTGTCCTGTGTTTTTATCTCGTTGATTTCGGTGGTCCCTCTGTTATAGGCCGGGATTCAATCCCATCACTCTTTGTCAACAATGCAGCTTTTAAAGGCAATGTTCATGGTAAACTCTGCGTATGTCATCTCAATTAGAGATGACCTTTTTTTTTTTCTTCAATTTCACATTGCCACCAAAGTGCGATCGGTTTGAATCCTGGCCATAGACTGTAAAATAAAGGTTGTCCAGTATTGGCTATGTTTTGGGCCCTTGGCACCCGCTGCTATCTAGTTAGAGAAACTGCAGAACTAGATTGACATGAGAAAGACATGCAAGTGTACGTTTTTTTTTTTTACCCTGTTTGCATATGCATCAAGGCCCCGATTCCGACCCTAGTTAATAAATTGTAACGTTATTTCTTTCTGTTCGTATTCTGACCTTGAACTTAAGCATGAGAATAACATGCTATTCACCCGCTATTGGCTCGGGGTGGAGGTGGAATTACATGAAAGTGTGGCCCGAGGTGTGTCTACAGATAAACCACGACTGACCTTGACTTAAACCATGACTGACCTTGAACTTAAGCATGAGAATAACATGCTATTCACCCGCTATTGGCTCGGGGTGGAGGTGGAATTACATGAAAGTGTGGCCCGAGGTGTGTCTACAGATAAACCACGACTGACCTTGACTTAAACCATGACTGACCTTGACTTAAACCATGACTGACCTTGACTTCATTCCCAAAACCTGAATAAGGTCGAGCGAACCTGAATAAGGTCGAACGAACCTGAATAAGGTCGATCGAAACCTGAATAAGGTCGAGCGAACCTGAATAAGGTCGAACGAACCTGAATAAGGTCGAGCGAACCTGAATAAGGTCAAACGAACCTGAATAAGGTCGAGCGAACCTGAATAAGGTCGAACGAACCTGAATAAGGTCGAACAAACCTGAATAAGGTCGAGGAAACTTGTAAATTGTCATTAACGGCGTTTATGTAACGTTGGAATTTGGCCTCTTATCCATTTTGTATCTTGCCTGGTTTCTACAGGCATTTTTGTAGATTTGTCCTTCTGAATTTTGCCAGGTAGCGATCCCTTTTCTATATGAGGACTAAGATCTCAGAAGTGATCTATCTCCCTGACCGCTGTTTGATTCGAATTTGTTTCATAGGAGTCCGGGAGTCGAGTGCAGACAAACAGATTTTTAACTAGGCCACTCAGTTTAAGAACAAATTCTTATTTACAATGACAGCCTACCCCAGCAACGCTGGGCCAATTGTGCACTGACCTATGGGACTCCCAGTCACAGCTGGATGTGATACAGCCTGGATTTGAACCAGGAACTGGAGTGATGCCTCTAGCACTGATATGCAGCGCCTTAGACTGCTGCGCCACTCAGGAGCCTGAGATACCAAGCTTGATTAACATCATCACAGTTTAGTACATGAGACCAATCCAAACTTCCAAGTACTTCGTTCCATTGAGTGTTGTTTCATAGACCTTCATGTAGTTATTACCTGTCTCTAGTAGTATTTTGGATGTCTTACGGGTACAGTAGGTTACTGTATGATCACTAAAACCAATATTTAAGACTCCTGACTGACAGACGTTCTCTTGGTCTGATTTACTGTCAATACACATCCGGGGTTGGCTAAACAATCAGTTGTTTTTAGTCCAAATAACTGATTAAAGTTATACAGGGCATTTACTAGTGTACTGTTTGTGGGTGATAACAGTCCATTTGTATTGAAATCGCAAAGCATAAGACATACCCTATCAGTAAATACATTGTGATCACAGCAATTCAATTCAAAGCAAATCATAGAAATGATTCTGCTTCGGAGGCCGATAGCAAAAACACCAACAAATATAGGACAACATTTAGGAAAGAGTATATCTACCCATGCAACCTCAAGACCATCCATTCTTAGATCTGAACGAGGGTTAAAATACACATTATTCCTAGTAAAAATACACATGCTGCCACTGTTTCGCTCAATTCTATGAACGCTGTAACCCGTTAACTCCTCATTGTCCTCAATTGACCCGTTGAGCCCATTGTCTCAGTCACAGCAACTACTGCCGCCCAGGTGTTAGAAGCCAGTGATTTTAATTCCTCTAATTTCGGCATCAGGCTCCGTCGGTTAACATGGATAAAGTGAAGTCCTTTCCGATTGAAACAGTCACTTTCTGAGCTCACTGCTGGTACATCGACTATCTCATCAAGATTGCACTCATCATCCCTGCTTGTGTCCGGTATCCCAATGTTTGGCACCGCCATTTACCCAGCATACATTGCAAACAAACGAAATGTGACTTTGATACTTTACAGCTTTGTCATATGACAAGGGTTTGATAGCTCCACACTTTATGTGAACAAACAAATCACAAATGTCGCAAGCCACTGCTTTTTTAATTATTCCTTACGGTTTTACCACAGTTTGGGCATAGTTGTTTAGCTTGTTTTGTGGTGTTTGGGCCAGGACAGGGTGTGTACAACGCCACAGAGTAGCAGGCTGAAGGTAACAAGCAGCATGTTAGGGTAAACACCGGTCTCAGCGGCGCTGCGGTGTTTCCTGTGTACCTTCCCCCGAGCGGCTCAGCTGTTCCCATAGGAAAGGTGATATCAGGTGTTGGTAAAGTTGTTCATGGCCGAAGTTCACACTATGAAAGCGAAGATTTCCATCCACGTCTCTCGGTGCAGGTGGAACTGCAGTTTGGGATAATCGCCATGTTTGAATTGCAGAATAAATCAGAAAACGCCAAAGCAAAACTTCTGGCTAGAGACATAATAGTAGCGAACGCATACTCTCTCGTTCACCGACACAGCTGATATAACCTAGAGGATTTAGGGAGAAGGGGAGAGAGGGATAAAGTGAAGGAGAGAGACTGTTATTGAGAAAATAAGGTAGTTAAATAGACAGTGTTCAACAGGAATCTGTGTGTGGCCTCACCTGGTGTCCACACTAAGTGGCTGCAGAGGACTTTATGCTGAAAAACATGAACGAACACATGAGGACAAACAATATAGCATAGTTATAGAAATAATGAAGTGTCTTACTGTTCTCCATGGGTGGTCCTCTTGCCTATTCTTTGAAGGTGGAAGGAGCCACAGTTATACACCTGAACCTGTTTACTGCACAACACAATCCACCAATCAGATTGATACATGAGTGTGTAGGTGTGGGTTATAGGGTGTCTAACTGTTCTACATTTCTTTCAATATGGGTGACTTAAAATAACCTGTTTTGATTTTGTACAGACATCACACCCTTACCTAAACAGCACCCTCACCTGAGAAATAGAAATCAAATCGAAATAAACTTGGAATTGAATAACTGCAGTTGACATAGCGAAGTAAATGGAAGAATACTGTTATTGCAATGTGAATGGCTCTTAATTAAAAGAGCCTTTGGTTGTGCATAGTGTAGTCTATGGTGTTGCCAGGGAACAGCACCCTCTTAGAAGAAGTAGGAGGTGAAGATCTCCCGCACATAGATTTCCTCTCTTGCTGCTTTGTTGGACCCCATCCTTGAAACATCCTGCAGAGCAGCAGACTTCTCCTCTGGCACACGGCGGCGAGCAGCAGATCCCCTCCTGATCCACGTGTCCATCCTCATAAAGTTATTCAGGGCACAGGTAGCCTTCACACACCTGAATTCCCCCAGGAGGATGTCCTAGATGGCCCTGGTCACCCAACCTTGCAGTGCCCTACATGTTATCTGTAGGCAATCGTTTTGAAGGAATCTCCAGTTACAAGGTATCTGTAGGAATATGGAAGATAATGTCATTATTACACTTTTACATCACCAGGTCATTGCAGATTACTAAAGTATAATATCACTGATAACATTGGATCGATAGATGCATGCGCACACACATGTGCATGTGTAGCACGTGACAGCAGCAGGATCACATCAAGGATAGCGTCACATATGTGCAGCCCTTTGAGTCCCCAGGACCAGGGCTGAGAACCAGTGCTCTTCACTGGGACCTCTTCCTCTGCAGACAGGCTTTCACAGCTCTCTGTATCTGAGGACAGAAAACCTCACAAGAAACTGACTTCCTTGTAGTCAAATTAGACAACACTGAATATTACGTTATTATTATCTCCGTCCTCACTTCTAGGGACTGGAACTACACAAAAGTACCTGCCCTATCTAGAATAGCCTACTCTCTCACTTTAACAGTTGGGGCTGCTCTCCTTTCACCCTCCTCCATGGCTGTTAGCTAGCTACCTACAAATGCATTTGGAGTTTGTTTTTTTACAGTGATAAATACATCAAGATAGCTAGCTAATATGAAGTTAGTTAGCTTGAGATATTTAATTCACTTAGCTAGCTATCTATACCGTATGTAAAAGTTAGCTAGATAGCTAGCTAGCTACGTTAGCAGCTCATTTGAGTTAGCCTGCACTGTAGCTAGTTAGCTAATAATACATGTTTTTTTTTACATTTTCAAAATGTATTTACTTACTTGAATAGGTTCTCCTAGACATGTGGATGATTGGAAACAGGTCAGCAAACTGTGTTTGTCTCCCGAGCGTTTTAGAACATATTACTATTTACCTGTGAATAAATTCATAAAATGGAGAATGGATTCAACTATTTACCCATTTAATAACCAGACCTTCATACAAACTTGCTGTGCTGAATTCTTGACGCACAATCGAACATGCTGCTATATGCTGCCATATGCTGCCAGCACGCCCACAAGCGAGTCACAATGGGCGGCCTAAGCGGCACGCTGCAATTTACCGCGTGCTAGTGTACACGAGCCGTTAATCGAAGTTACGAATTGCCTCTTATCCGCTCGTCATCCCCTTATGCCATAGTTTGTACATCCCAATTGTCATTACAAACCACATTTGTTTATGTAAGTCAGCCATATCAGCTATGTTTTTTTAAAGGCAGTAAATTAGGCTGAATGAACTGTTTCGATGCCAGACAAGGCTCTGCTGATAACCAGGTGTAGCAGTGGTAAGGTGTTGGGACAACTTTATGTAGACCCTAACAGTTTGTAGGCACCGTTTGTCACAGATAAAGTGCAATTAATGTATTGTTTAGTGTTGCTATCACGTTTCAGGAGATGACCCAGATGCAGACAGTGTCGAAGAAACAAAAGTGTATTACTAGACCAGGGGGCAGGCAAAATGACAGGTCAAGAGCAGGCGGAGGTCCGTAATCCAGATCAGAGTCCATAAGGTACTGAACGGCAGGCAGTGTCAGGGTCAGGGCAGGCAGAATGGTCGAAACTGGGAACACTAGAAAACAGGAACTAGAAAAAGACAGGAGCAAGGGGGAAACCCGCTGGTAGGCTTGAAGAACAAAACAAACTGGCAACAGACAGAGAACACAGGTATAAATACACTAGGGATAATGGGGGAGATGGGTGACACCTGGAGAGGGATGGAGACAAGCACAAAGAAAGGAGAAACAGATCAGGGTGTGACAGTACCCCCCCCCCTTCCCAGTCAACCAGGAAACAGGAGACAAAGGGCTGTGAGATTGATCCTAGACACATGAAAAGTGGGACGTATACGGAGGATAAAGGGCAACAGAAGATGAACAGCAGAGGGGCTAATGATCTTGGAGATTGGGAAAGGATCAATAAACCTGGGGGAAAGTTTACGGTACTCCACCCAGAGGGGCAGATCTCGGGTGGACAGCCATACCCTCTGCCCAAGACGATACCGGGGAGCCGGGGTCCGGTGGCGGTCCGCTTGTCGTCGATACCTGGAGGTGGCCTTGAGAGTGTTGAGGGCGATGTCCTTTAGAGTCCGGGCGAAGGTGGGCACTGCTGCCTTGTAGAGGTGGACCTGGTCAAAGCGGCTGTTCAAGTCCAGGGTGGAGTGGTGGGCCAGGAAAACATTTGGTTTTGAGGCACAGTCACAGGAAATACTTGCGTTTACCCGCTGTATGGTAGCAGGGTGGAAGTATTTTCGTGGTAGCAGGGTGGAGATAACCACTTGTGCATTGGGGAAAGTAGAAGAAGCTTTTTCAATCACTCCCTTGAGTGCTGTGGTCACCCTTTCCTGCTGTGTTCTCAGGTGGTTTGTGTATTTCCTGTTTGAGTCCATAAGGAGTACAATCTGTGGCTTGTGTATGTCCTCAGTGGGTGTGGGGGGGGGGGAGTGCACACACATGCACATGCATCTATCAATCCAATGTTATCAGTGATATTAGACTTTAGTAATCTGCAATGACCTGGTGATGTAAAAGTGTAATAATGACATTATCTTCCATATTCCTACAGATACCTTGTAATTGGAGCGCGAGTTATTGTGGTTTGGGAAGTTTGCAAGTTCAATTAAGATTGTCCCGTTGGGTTGCAAACACCCGACGTTGAAACAGGTTATGTCGCATCAAACATCCGACGTTGAAACAGGTTATGTCGTTTTGGCGACAGGTGTTTATGTTTTTGGACTCACCGGAACAGACGTTGGAGTTATCGTTTAAAGTCAAGTACATTTACATTTACATTTAAGTCATTTAGCAGACGCTCTTATCCAGAGCGACTTACAAATTGGTGCATTCACCTTATGATATCCAGTGGAATAACCACTTTACAATAGTGCATCTAAATCTTTTAAGGGCGGGGGGTTAGAAGGATTACTTTATCCTATCCCAGGTATTCCTTAAAGAGGTGGGGTTTCAGGTGTCTCCGGAAGGTGGTGATTGACTCCGCTGTCCTGGCGTCGTGAGGGAGCTTGTTCCACCATTGGGGTGCCAGAGCAGCGAACAGTTTTGACTGGGCTGAGCGGGAACTGTGCTTCCTCAGAGGTAGGGAGGCGAGCAGGCCAGAGGTGGATGAACGCAGTGCCCTTGTTTGGGTGTAGGGCCTGATCAGAGCCTGAAGGTACGGAGGTGCCGTTCCCCTCACAGCTCCGTAGGCAAGCACCATGGTCTTGTAGCGGATGCGAGCTTCAACTGGAAGCCAGTGGAGAGAGCGGAGGAGCGGGGTGACGTGAGAGAACTTGGGAAGGTTGAACACCAGACGGGCTGCGGCGTTCTGGATGAGTTGTAGGGGTTTAATGGCACAGGCAGGGAGCCCAGCCAACAGCGAGTTGCAGTAATCCAGACGGGAGATGACAAGTGCCTGGATTAGGACCTGCGCCGCTTCCTGTGTGAGGCAGGGTCGTACTCTGCGAATGTTGTAGAGCATGAACCTACAGGATCGGGTCACCGCCTTGATGTTAGTGGAGAACGACAGGGTGTTGTCCAGGGTCACGACAAGGTTCTTAGCACTCTGGGAGAAGGACACAAGGGAGTTGTCAACCGTGATGGCGAGATCATGGAACGGGCAGTCCTTCCCCGGAAGGAAGAGCAGCTCCGTCTTGCCGAGGTTCAGCTTGAGGTGGTGATCCGTCATCCACACTGATATGTCTGCCAGACATGCAGAGATGCGATTCGCCACCTGGTTATCAGAAGGGGGAAAGGAGAAGATGAATTGTGTGTCGTCTGCATAGCAATGATAGGAGAGACCATGTGAGGATATGACAGAGCCAAGTGACTTGGTGTATAGCGAGAATAGGAGAGGGCCTAGAACAGAGCCCTGGGGGACACCAGTGGTGAGAGCACGTGGTGCGGAGACAGATTCTCGCCGCGCCACCTGGTAGGAGCGACCTGTCAGGTAGGACGCAATCCAAGCGTGGGCCGCGCCGGAGATGCCCAACTCGGAGAGGGTGGAGAGGAGGATCTGATGGTTCACAGTATCAAAGGCAGCAGATAGGTCTAGAAGGATGAGAGCAGAGGAGAGAGAGTTAGCTTTAGCAGTGCGGAGAGCCTCCGTGACACAGAGAAGAGCAGTCTCAGTTGAATGACCAGTCTTGAAACCTGACTGATTTGGATCAAGAAGGTCATTCTGAGAGAGATAGCAGGAGAGCTGGCCAAGGACGACACGTTCAAGAGTTTTGGAGAGAAAAAAAGAAGGGATACTGGTATGTAGTTGTTGACATCGGAGGGATCGAGTGTAGGTTTTTTCAGAAGGGGTGCAACTCTCGCTCTTTTGAAGACAGAAGGGACGTAGCCAGCGGTCAAGGATGAGTTGATGAGCGAGGTGAGGTATGGGAGAAGGTCTCCGGAAATGGTCTGGAGAAGAGAGGAGGGGATAGGGTCAAGTGGGCAGGTTGTTGGGCGGCCGGCCGTCACAAGACGCGAGATTTCATCTGGAGAGAGAGGGGAGAAAGAGGTCAAAGCACAGGGTAGGGCAGTGTGAGCAGGACCAGCGGTGTCGTTTGACTTAGCAAACGAGGATCGGATGTCGTCAACCTTCTTTTCAAAATGGTTGACGAAGTCAGGGGGGGATTCAGGAGGGAGGAGAAGGTGGCAAAGAGCTTCCTAGGGTTAGAGGCAGATGCTTGGAATTTAGAGTGGTAGAAAATGGCTTTAGCAGCAGAGACAGAAGAGGAAAATGTAGAGAGGAGGGAGTGAAAGGATGCCAGGTCCGCAGGGAGGCAAGTTTTCCTCCATTTCCGCTCGGCTGCCCGGAGCCCTGTTCTGTGAGCTCGCAGTGAGTCGTCGAGCCACGGAGCAGGAGGGGAGGACCGAGCCGGCCTGGAGGATAGGTGACAGAGAAAATCAAAGGATGCAGAAAGGGAGGAGAGGAGGGTTGAGGAGGCAGAATCAGGAGATAGGTTGGAGAAGGTTTGAGCAGAGGGAAGAGATGATAGGATGGAAGAGGAGAGAGTAGCGGGAGAGAGAGAGCGAAGGTTGGGACGGCGGAATACCATCCGAGTAGGGGCAGAGTGAGAAGTGTTGGATGAGAGCGAGAGGGAAAAGGATACAAGGTAGTGGTCGGAGACTTGGAGGGGAGTTGCAATGAGATTAGTGGAAGAACAGCATCTAGTAAAGATGAGGTCAAGCGTATTGCCTACCTTGTGAGTAGGGGGGGAAGGTGAGATGGTGAGGTCAAAAGAGGAGAGGAGTGGAAAGAAGGAGGCAGAGAGGAATGAGTCAAAGGTAGACGGAGGTTAAAGTCACCCAGAACTGTGAGAGGTGAGCCATCCTCAGGAAAGGAACTTATCAAGGCGTCAAGCTCATTGATGAACTCTCCAAGGGAACCTGGAGGGCGATAAATGATAAGGATGTTAACCTTGAAAGGGCTGGTAACTGTGACAGCATGGAATTCAAAGGAGGCGATAGACAGATGGGTCAGGGGAGAAAGAGAGAATGTCCACTTGGGAGAGATGAGGATTCCAGTGCCACCACCCCGCTGGCCAGATGCTCTCGGGGTATGCGAGAACACATGGGCAGACGAGGAGAGAGCAGTAGGAGTAGCAGTGTTATCTGTGGTAATCCATGTTTCCGTCAGCGCCAGGAAGTCGAGGGACTGGAGGGTAGCATAGGCTGAGATGAACTCAGCCTTGTTGGCCGCAGACCGGCAGTTCCAGAGGCTGCCGGAGACCTGGAACTCCACGTGGGTCATGCGCGCTGGGACCACCAGGTTAGAGTGGCAGCGGCCACGCGGTGTGAAGCGTTTGTATGGCCTGTGCAGAAGGGAGAGAACAGGAATAGACAGACACATAGTTGACAAGCTACAGAAGAGGCTACGCTAATGCAAAGGAGATTGGAATGACAAGTGGACTACACGTCTCGAATGTTCAGAAAGTTAAGCTTACGTTGCAAAAATCTTATTGACTAAAATGACGAAAATGATACAGTACTGCTGGCTGGTGAAGTAGGCTAGCTAGCAGTGGCTGCGTTGTTGACTTTGTTTGAACGTGTAGCTGACTAGGTAACCTCGATAGTTTCAGTACTACACCTTATCATGATAGAAAAGCAACTATATAGCTAGCTAACATAACACTAATCAAGACGTTCCTTTGTAATGTATTTAGTTTCTACAATGCTGCTCGTCGGTAATAGTTGGCTAGGTTTGGAAAAATGGCGTCGCGGGGGACGAAAATAGCTGGCTAGCTAACCTCGATAATTACTCTAAACTACACAATTATCAAGCTATGACAAAGACAACTATGTAGCTAGCTAACACTGCACTAGTCAAATCGTTCCGTTGTAATGTATTAGTTTCTACAGCGCTGCTAGTCGGTAACGGTTGGCTAGCTAGCAGTGGGTTTGATGATGACTAGGTGTGTTGACTAAGTCTGGAGTCTGGACAACGGCGTCGCGGCGCGGCTGGCTAGCTAATCTCGATAATTACTCTAAACTACACAATTATCTTAGATACAAAGACAGCAAAGACAACTATGTAGCTAGCTAACACTACACTAATCAAGTCGTTCCGTTGTAATGTTGTAATGTAATAGTTTCTACAGTGCTGCTAGTCGGTAGAAGATGGCTAGTTGGCTAGCTAGCAGTGTTGACTACGTTAGGAGGACGAAAATAGCTGGCTAGCTAACCTCGATAATTACTCTAATTACTCTAAACTACACAATTATCTTTGATACAAAGACGGCTATGTAGCTAGCTAAGAAAAATTGCTCAAATCAAACAAATCAAACCGTTGTAATGTAATGAAGTGTAATATTAATTGTGGAGCGAAGCGAAGTGCGACTACTCGCTCCAAACCGGAAGTCAGTATGACAACAGACTGTATATGGCTTATGATAGTACGGGTAGTAAACGGTGTTTTGAGTGTGGGGATGTTGGTCATAAGCGACATGCTGTTCGAAAAGGGAGAAGGCAGAGGGAGGGGCGCAGGTGGTCCTCGTAACGCCTGGGCCCACTGATGTAGGGAGAGGTGGTCCTCGTAACGCCTGGGCCCACTGATGTAGGGAGAGGTGGTCCTCGTAACGCCTGGGATTACTGATGTAGGGAGAGGTGGTCCTCGTAACGCCTGGGCCCACTGATGTAGGGAGAGGTGGTCCTCGTAACGCCTGGGACCACTGATGTAGGGAGAGGTGGTCCTCGTAACGCCTGGGCCCACTGACATAGGGAGAGGTGGTCCTCGTAACGCCTGGGCCCACTGACATAGGGAGAGGTGGTCCTCGTAACGCCTGGGCCCACTGATGTAGGGAGAGGTGGGCCGACAGCGGCTGAGCCCACTGATGTAGGGAGAGGTGGTCCTCGTAACTCCTGGGCCCACTGATGTAGGGAGAGGTGGTCCTCGTAACAACTGGGCCCACTGATGTAGGGAGAGGTGGTCCTCGTAACGCCTGGGCCCACTGATGTAGGGAGAGGTGGGCCGACAGCGGCAGAGCAGCCACAAGCACCTGTTACTGAGGAACAAGTTGTCCGTGTTGAGGGCACGGAGTTGCAACTTGTACCAGAGGGAAATGTTATGCAGCAGAAAAATATTGTTGTAGAAGGTAAGGATGGATCTGAAGAGCCATTTCCTCAGACTGGTGAGGAGTTGCCCAGTACGAGTAATGGGGTACAGGAGGGGGTTCAGGTGGGGCTAGACTCCCAGGTAGTGGAGGAGATGCCCACTATGAGTAATGGGGTACAGGAGGGGGTTCAGGTGGGGCTAGTCTCCCAGGTAGTGGAGGAGATGCCCACTATGAGTAATGGGGTACAGGAAGGGGTTCAGGTGGGGCTAGTCTCCCAGGTAGTGGAGGAGATGCCTGGTATGAGTGATGGGGTAAAGGAGGGGGTTGTGGAGGAGATGCCTGGTACGAGTGATGGGGTGCAGGTGGGGAGTGTTGAGAGGGATGTGGTAGAGGGCTATCAGGGATCTGTGGCCTCAGTTGAGGAGGATCAGGAGAAGGATATGGACGTCTCTATTGATATGATAGCAGCTGGCGACGACTCAATTTACAGTCCAGAGGAGGTCAATGGGTTCCTGGATCAGACTTCTGGGAAATCTGTCAAATTGGCAGATTTTTTGTTGATGTTGATAAGTTTGTGAGGTCAGCTGTGATGTTACAGAAGACGGTGGGGTTAGACCAGTTGAGTGAGAAGAAGCGTTTTCGTTTGAGGAAATTGTTTACTGCTGTCACAGCAGCAAAAGTCAGTGGGAAACGTGGTCAGGTTAAGAGAAAATTAAAACAATGATGATGATCATGCCTCATAGGGTGTCTTTTTTCTCTTTGGTTTCTCTGTGGTTTCTTCTGCTTCTCATTTCTCTTTTCTATATGGAGGTACTAAGGGTAGGTTCTCTTTTCTATATGGAGGTACTAAGGGGAGGTTCTCTTTTCTATATGGAGGTACTAAGGGTAGGTTGTCTTTTCTATATGGAGGTACTAAGGGTAGGTTCTCTTTTCTATATGGAGGTACTAAGGGGAGGTTCTCTTTTCTATATGGAGGTACTAAGGGTACGTTCTCTTTTCTATATGGAGGTACTAAGGGTAGGTTCTCTTTTCTATATGGAGGTACTAAGGGTAGGTTCTCTTTTCTATATGGAGGTACTAAGGGGAGGTTCTCTTTTCTATATGGAGGTACTAAGGGGAGGTTCTCTTTTCTATATGGAGGTACTAAGGGTAGGTTCTCTTTTCTATATGGAGGTACTAAGGGTAGGTTCTCTCAGTATTAATGGGGGAAGGGACAGGAATAAGAGGGCTTGGGTATTAGAAATAATAAAACAGAAAAGGCTTAATGTAGTTTTTCTACAGGAGACATAGTGATGAGGCTAATGAGGTTGACTGGGGTATGTGGTGGGAGGGGCAGCATATACTCAGTCATGGTACTAATTTCAGTGCTGGGGAGGCCATCTTGTTTTCCTCAGGCTTAGGGGTGACTGTGGTATCTACAACAGAGATTGTTAAGGGTCGGGTTTTATTGGTCAAGGCGGATGTTACGTTTTTTTTTTTTTTTTTTTTTTATGTTTCTGCTCCTAATGAGGGTACAGAGCGTATTGCTGTATTTGATAAAATAAAGGAAACTTTAAGACAGTGTGACTAAGAGGGGTGTATGGTTTTAGGGGGGGACTGGAACTGAACAGTGGATTTTACTGTTGACCGCACCGCTGAAGAACCTCATCTGCGGTCAGCCACTTGCCTGTCTGGTCTACTAAGTGAGTTTGAGCTTTCTGATGTGTGGAGAGTCAGGAATGCAACAGTTAGGCAGTACACATGGATAAAAGTTAATGAAGGTCGTGTCAGTGCAGCAAGGTTAGACAGGTTGTATGTATCTGATCACTACTGTAGTAGGGTTGGAAGGTTAGACAGGTTGTATGTATCTGATCTCTACTGTAGTAGGGTTGGAAGGTTAGACAGGTTGTATGTATCTGATCACTACTGTAGTAGGGTTGGAAGGTTAGACAGGTATCTGATCTCTACTGTAGTAGGGTTGGAAGGTTAGACAGGTATCTGATCTCTACTGTAGTAGGGTTGGAAGGTTAGACAGGTTGTATGTATCTGATCTCGACTGTAGTAGGGTTGGAAGGTTAGACAGGTTGTATGTATCTGATCACTACTGTAGTAGGGTTGGAAGGTTAGACAGGTATCTGATCTCTACTGTAGTAGGGTTGGAAGGTGTGATATTACTCCTGTGGGTTTCTCTAACCACCATATTGTTACTGTTGATATTCACTTGTCCAAGAAGGTCGTCACCTTACTGGTATTTTAATGTGAAGTTGTTACATGATGTCATGTTTTGGGAGGGTGTAGTGGAGAAAGGGTGTGCCAGACTGTCAAGGTGTAAATGGGTGCTACCCCAGCTGTCTTATAGGGGAAGGGTACTGGTGGATAATAATCTTGCTGCCTCTACCCTGTGGCTCAGACTAATGATTTTACAGAGGACCCTTGTCCATTTCTTCTGGTCTGGACAACACTGGATTAAAGCTGCGGCCCTGTACCTGCCGCTGCACGAGGATGGACAAGGCCTGGTGGACATTTCCTCTGGTCTGGACAACACTGGATTAAAGCTGCGGCCCTGTACCTGCCGCTGCACGAGGATGGACAAGGCCTGGTGGACATTTCCTCTGGTCTGGACAACACTGGATTAAAGCTGCGGCCCTGTACCTGCCGCTGCACGAGGATGGACAAGGCCTGGTGGACATTTCATCCAGGATCATGGCTTTCCTGCTTCAAGCAGCCCAGAGACTGTTGTACAGAGACGGTTCTAACAGCCCAGAGACTGTTGTACAGAGACGGTTCTAACAGCCCAGAGAATGTTGTACAGAGACGGTTCTAGCAGCCCAGAGACTGTTGTACAGAGACAGTTCTAACAGCCCAGAAACTGTTGTACAGAGACGGTTCTAACAGCCCAGAGACTGTTGTACAGAGACGGTTCTAACAGCCCAGAGACTGTTGTACAGAGACGGTTCTAACAGCCCAGAGACTGTTGTACAGAGACGGTTCTAACAGCCCAGAGACTGTTGTACAGTGACGGTTCTAGCAGCCCAGAGACTGTTGTACAGTGACGGTTCTAGCAGCCCAGAGACTGTTGTACAGAGACGGTTCTAGCAGCCCAGAGACTGTTGTACAGAGACGGTTCTAGTAGCCCAGAGACTGTTGTACAGAGACGGTTCTAGCAGCCCAGAGACTGTTGTACAGTGACGGTTATAGCAGCCCAGAGACTGTTGTACAGAGACGGTTCTAACAGCCCAGAGACTGTTGTACAGTGATGGTTCTAGCTGGGTCGACAGCCTACACATTGATGAGGAGAGCAGGCTGTTTGGGCTTAGACAAGCACCTTTTCCTCTTAAAGCTGGAGGGGGGTGATTTGTCTGGCCTGACTCCATTTTATGAGTCTGTTATGCAGGCTTGGAGAGTTCTTGTCAAGTCCTGTAAGGCCGGCACGCCACCAGGGACGTGGCTTTTTGAAGAGCCTCTCTTTCACAAACTGCCTATTGAAAAGAGGACAGCTGACCTCCAATGGAGGATAATACATGGAGCCATAGCCACCAATATGCATCTGGTACACCTGGATCCTCCTGCTGGGGAAGGGGTGTCCATTCTGTGCTGAGTCTGGAACTCTGGCACATCTGATCTTACAGTGTCCCAGGTTGGTCGGGATGATTGACCTGATCACTTCTTGGTTCTCAGCTTTGGGAGAGGTTTTCTCTTCACAACTGTTTATCTTTGGGTTAAAGTACAGGTTTAGTCGAAGAGGTGTAGTTATTTTGCTTAATTTTGTGTTAGGGGCAGCTAAATTAGCAATATGGAAGACCCAAAAGAACAGTATTTGGGGACAGGGGTCTGTGGATGTGGTGGGAATGCTGGAGGAAATGTTGGCAGCGAGACTGAGGGTTGAGTTTGCCTGTTACAAACTGGTTAACAATATTGATCAGTTTATGAGTATATGGGGTGTTCAGAGGATGTTGTGTTTAGTTACTGTGGAGGCGGATTTGGTGTTGTGTTTTTAATTGATGTGTAACTATGGTTTTGTTTGAGTGTTTATTGTGTTGTGGGTTCCCAGACCCCAATAAAGATGATTTAAATCTCTCTCCCTCTCTCGCGCTCTCTGCCTGTATATGTACCACCAATATAAATATCAAACAGATACCAAACATAAGCAACTATAAGGAAGAGAAGGGTAACTGCAATGAAATAAGCCAGGGACCTGTGGAAAAAAGCCCTCTGATTTCCCCGTGTCCTCCAGCAGGGGAGGACACAACACTTGAGCTCGTGCTGTATCGGATGGACCGAAGGCCGATTCCACGAAGCTCTGGCTCACTCTCACGTTTCTGAAGGACCCGCTGTGGTCCTCTGACAACTTGTTGGTAGGGAAACGTGTGGAGATCCCCCACCAGGCAGTGAGTGGCCTTCATAGCCACGGAGTCTCGACCCCAGACAAAGTATCACCCAAAACATCTAAGGTCCCGGCGGCCACCGTTCACAAAGGAGAGAAGACAGCTTTTTTAATAAAGGGATTTTTAAACCGTTTTACATGTCTTAAAAAAGGTATACTCTTGTTTGAATCATATGTGCACATTTGAAATGTCTTTTACAGATTGGATATTTTTTTAAAGTACTTCTTTTCTTAGGTTGTTTTATTGTTTTAATAACAACATGTACTTTTAACATGTTATAATGTTTCAATGCAGTATTTTTATGCATATTATGTTGTTTTAAAGTGTTGTTTTACTGTAGTAGGGTTGGAAGGTTAGATTGTTTTAAAGTGTACAAATCATTATGTAAAACCATGAGCTATTTTAAGAAACTCTGTGGTAATAACCATTTTTCCAAAATAAAATAAAAATCTGTTCTTGTCAGTTCAATATCTGATATGTCCCTATCTGGGGACAATATATGAAATAGATTTTTCCACAGTGAAATAGGTTATACATAGCTGTGCCATTATTCAGAATTCGTAATTCGCGTGTATGAAATTTGAAGCCCCAAGCGGCTAAACCCGCCGCGCTGAAAACATGCGCTTTATAATGTTCTGATTATATGACCAGGCTTTTATTTTACAATTTGTATCAGCAAGGATCTGGAGCCATCCGTCAGTAATACCCACATACATGTATTTTAGCGATCATTTTGTACATGTAGCCTGTTGTAATCATTATGGAACTGTAGCAGGTTAAACGTGGAGCCTGGCGCACGGTTCACCACGACTGGACCGCTGTCATACAGTTCCATCATTACTGACAATTAAAGTAGATTTATAGGATTATAGTTCAACCACTATTGGACACTTATTTTACACATTCCGATATTTCATGGATTGAATTTGAATATGACAACTTTCAGTATGAATCAAACCAGTGCACGTTTTATTCATCAATATACAGTATTTCGTGAGTAGATAGATGCTCTCCAACCCAATAGGCCTATTGGTATTTTATGTGCATGATATGACGTTTGTTGTAGTGACTGACTAGGCCTGATTGTAAAAGTATGCTTTAAAAGTGTCATGTTTGCAAAAGTGTATTGTGTTGAGCACACATTTAGGCAGCCAGGACCACAGGCCGGGACCGCAGGCCGGGACCGCAGGCCGGGACCGCAGGCCGGGACCGCAGGCCGGGACCTCTCCGTAGGACGCCCTGTCGGTTTAGCTCTCACTGCAGTCCAGTGCCATGGACATCTTTGAAGTTTGGCCTCTAGTAATTTAGGAGGGCAACTTTATAAAGGCCTCCTCACAATGGCCTTATCATACATGGCTCTACAGACAGATTTAAAGATACATGGCTCTATAGACAGATTTAAAAATACATGGCTCTATAGACAGATTTAAAAATATATAGCCTATTTTTATTTCATACATTATTTGCGTTGATGATGTGCTGCAATGTAATGAAGTCGAGCGGTTCAACATTCAAATGCGTTTTAATTGACCACATAGTGCAGCTTGGACAAGGCGACGGTCGGTGGAAGTCTGGCGCCACCAAGTGGACAATAATTTTAGTTCCCTTGTGGCATCAGTGGTGCTTCCTGAGATAGTTTATAAAATATAAAATGTTACGTTAGTTTTATTATCTGCAAATTATTTCTCCCACCCGTATTTGACAGATTATTATTCCAATGTATCTGTAAATCAGGTTTTAACTAAATAAGGATTTGTCTCGTTTCCGATTGGAGGAGGCTGGATGACCACGTGATTTCAGATCCTACCAATGTGTTACTTTGTAACAGTGAAAAGTGTCTTTTCCCGACGTTGATCAAATCCCAATCTATGCAGCATGTTTTACCAGCATCATCTTTGATATCTGATGTAAAGTTTACAGAGCTCATTTTGGTGAACCCGTTACCGGATTTGACGTGTCGGAGAACGGCACCTTCCTCCCGAAAGCATTGCGGTATCGCTTCTCGGCCTTTTGGCTAAGATCAAGTGTAGTATCTGTTCTTATCAGTTTAATATCTGATACGTCCCCTATCTGGGGACCATATATTAAATTGATTTTTGGAACAGGGAGATGGAATAGGGGCTTGCTCCGTCCACTCCACGCATCGACCTGGTATTGCAGTACCTCCAGGAACGGTGCACCCCCTGCCGTTGTGAATATAAACCAGATCAAGTTGACAGCATGGTGTTTCTATTGGAATCATGATGGATATTGGGGTTTGACCAAGTCTGTCAATGATGCCTAGAAAGTGGAGGTCAAGTCACCCAATAAATCAAAACAAATTCAAATTGTTTTTGACGCTTTTATGTGTATAAAATGGTAACACCATTCTGTCAACTTGATCTGGTTTATATTCACAACGGCAGATACTACACTTGATCTTAGCCAAAAGGCCGAGAAGCGATACCGCAATGGGAAAAGACACTTTTCACTGTTACAAAGTAACACATTGGTAGGATCTGAAATCACGTGGTCATCCAGCCTCCTCCAATCGGAAACGAGACAAATCCTTATTGAGTTAAAACCAGATTTACAGATAAATTGGAATAATAATCTATCAAATACGGGTGGGAGAAACAATTTGCAGATAATAATACTGACGTAACATTTTATAAACTATCTCTGGAAGCACCACTGATGCCACAAGGGAACTAAAATAATTGTCCACTTGGTGGCGCCAGACTTCCACCGACCGTCTCCTTGTCCAAACTGCACTATGTGGTCAATTTAAACGCATTTGAATGTTGAACCGCTCGACTTCATTACATTGCAGCACATCAACGCAAATAATGTATGAAATAAAAATACCCTATACATTTTTAAATCTGTCTGTAGAGCCTTACATGTTAAGGCCATTGTGAGGAGGCCTTTAGTAATTTAGGAGGGCAACTTTATAGAGGCCAAGCTTCAAAGATGTCCATGACACTGGACTGCAGTGAGAGCTAGACCGACAGGGCGGCCTACGGAGAGGTCCTGTGGTCCCGGCCTGCTGTGGTCCCGGCCTGCTGTGGTCCCGGCCTGCTGTGGTCCCGGCCTGCTGTGGTCCCGGCCTGCTGTGGTCCCGGCCTGAGGTCCCGGCCTGTGGTCCCTGGCTGCCTAAATGTGCGCTTCGCATAATAAACTTTTGCAAACACGGCACTGTTGAGGCATACTTTTACAATGAAGCTTACTCAGTCACTACAACAAACTTCATATCATGCACATAAAATGCCATTACGCACAAAATACTGTATATTGATGAATAAAAACGACACTGGTTTGATTCATCCTGAAAGTGAGGTTTAGGCTACTACATGATACTCAACTTTTCACTATACCCATCATGAGGTTGCTACAACCTAGCCTAATTAAACAGCAGCATAGCGAGGCTATATATAGGGGGGTACCGGTACAGGGTCAATGTGCCGGGGGTACCGGTTAGTCGAGGTAATATGTATACATGTAGGTAAAGTTAAAGTGACTATGCATAAATCATAAACAGAGAGTAGCAGCAGTGTAGAAGTAGGGGGTCCATGACCAGGGTCAATGATGCCCACTGCATTAGACACACTACTAATCCCCCAACATCAGTGCCCGACCTCACTAACGCTCTTGTGACTGAATGGAAGCAAGTCCCCTGCAGCAATGTTCCAACATCTAGTGGAAAGCCTTCACAGAAGAGTGGAGACTGTTATAGCAGCAAAGGGGGACCAACTCCATATTAATGCCCATGATTTTGGAACGAGATGTTCAACAAGCAGGTGTCCACATATTTTTGGTCATGTAGTCTATGTTGAATGATAAATATTTAAGGCTGACAGTCTACACGTATTACAGATTAATAGAAAGCTTTACAGAGAGTCTAGGATAAACCAGACATTTTGCTATAAGTATCAAGAGTTTTAGACATTGTCAACAACAGTTTCCTGTGGAAAGCTTCATATCATGCTGCTCAAATCATTTTCCTTCTCAAATCAGGTGTCGTCAACAACGTCAAAGGAATTGATGCTATAAGCCCGTCTTCTAAAGATGAGTTCACAGAGTTTGAAAAGTTGTTAAAAGACAAGATATCACCTTTCGAGAGTTCCATACACTATTCTGGCTTCCTAGAGTCCTTGTTTCGAGACCTCTGTCTCTCATGTAAGTATTCATTTAATAATACACATTTAGAAAAGTCAGTGTCCCTGTATTATATGAAATAATGTTTTAACTGTGCACCTCTTATGTTACAGTGGAGGTGGAGGACTTGAAAAGAGTCAGCAACTCCCTCACAGTCTTACTAAGTGAAAAACAGAAACAGGAAAAGGTTAGTGTTTTCTTTTTCAAATGACAGACAAGTAGAGACGTTTATCACCAGTATACATGGTCTACTTCGACCGGTATTCAGTCTAGTCCGGGTCATGTTCATTAGGCAACAAACGGAAGAAAACAGACTGGATCAGTGAGGTACTACCTGGAGTTGCGTGCCCTAATGGAAATGATGATCAAATGAATTACTGTCATAAGACAATACTAATCATCCCCTCTTCATTTCCAACAGCAGCTGAATAAACAATACTAATCATCCCTCTTCATTTCCAACAGCAGCTGAATAAACAATACTAATCATCCCTCTTCATTTCCAACAGCAGCTGAATAAACAATACTAATCATCCCCTCTTCATTTCCAACAGCAGCTGAATAAACAATACTAATCATCCCTCTTCATTTCCAACAGCAGCTGAATAAACAATACTAATCATCCCTCTTCATTTCCAACAGCAGCTGAATAAACAATACTAATCATCCCTCTTCATTCCAACAGCAGCTGAATAAACAATACTAATCACCCCTCTTCATTTCCAACAGCAGCTGAATAAACAATACTAATCATCCCTCTTCATTTCCAACAGCAGCTGAATAAACAATACTAATCATCCCTCTTCATTTCCAACAGCAGCTGAATAAACAATACTAATCATCCCTCTTCATTTCCAACAGCAGCTGAATAAACAATACTAATCATCCCTCTTCATTTCCAACAGCAGCTGAATAAAGGACAATACTAATCATCCCTCTTCATTTCCAACAGCAGCTGAATAAACAATACTAATCATCCCTCTTCATTTCCAACAGCAGCTGAATAAACAATACTAATCATCCCTCTTCATTTCCAACAGCAGCTGAATAAACAATACTAATCATCCCTCTTCATTTCCAACAGCAGCTGAATAAACAATACTAATCATCCCTCTTCATTTCCAACAGCAGCTGAATAAACAATACTAATCATCCCCTCTTCATTTCCAACAGCAGCTGAATAAACAATACTAATCATCCCTCTTCATTTCCAACAGCAGCTGAATAAACAATACTAATCATCCCTCTTCATTTCCAACAGCAGCTGAATAAACAATACTAATCATCCCCTCTTCATTTCCAACAGCAGCTGAATAAACAATACTAATCATCCCCTCTTCATTTCCAACAGCAGCTGAATAAACAATACTAATCATCCCTCTTCATTTCCAACAGCAGCTGAATAAACAATACTAATCATCCCCTCTTCATTTCCAACAGCAGCTGAATAAACAATACTAATCATCCCTCTTCATTTCCAACAGCAGCTGAATAAACAATACTAATCATCCCTCTTCATTTCCAACAGCAGTTGAATAAACAATACTAATCATCCCTCTTCATTTCCAACAGCAGCTGAATAAACAATACTAATCATCCCTCTTCATTTCCAACAGCAGCTGAATAAACAATACTAATCATCCCCTCTTCATTTCCAACAGCAGCTGAATAAACAATACTAATCATCCCTCTTCATTTCCAACAGCAGCTGAATAAACAATACTAATCATCCCTCTTCATTTCCAACAGCAGCTGAATAAACAATACTAATCATCCCCTCTTCATTTCCAACAGCAGCTGAATAAACAATACTAATCATCCCTCTTCATTTCCAACAGCAGCTGAATAAAGGACAATACTAATCATCCCTCTTCATTTCCAACAGCAGCTGAATAAACAATACTAATCATCCCTCTTCATTTCCAACAGCAGCTGAATAAACAATACTAATCATCCCCTCTTCATTTCCAACAGCAGCTGAATAAACAATACTAATCATCCCCTCTTCATTTCCAACAGCAGCTGAATAAAGGACAATACTAATCATCCCTCTTCATTTCCAACAGCAGCTGAATAAACAATACTAATCATCCCTCTTCATTTCCAACAGCAGCTGAATAAACAATACTAATCATCCCCTCTTCATTTCCAACAGCAGCTGAATAAACAATACTAATCATCCCTCTTCATTTCCAACAGCAGCTGAATAAAGGAAAGAAGAAAAAGAAAGGTATGGTTTCTGCCGGAGGGATGAAGTCCAAGATGAAGGATGACCTAGCGGACTACGGCGAGTTCGACGGAGGTTACGTACAAGACTACGAGGACTTCATGTGACGTGACACCAACCGAGTGCTGCGTCTCAAACGGCACCCTGTTCCCTATGTAGAACCCTTTTTATATAGGGGATAGGGTGGCATTTAGTAGGCTTCCACTGTCTGACCCACATTCCCCCTCCACTCTGCTCCACCCAGCCCCCTTAGAGCATGACTAAAGATTGATTACTTCTAGTTGTAAGGAGGGTAATATTGCCCTGATCATCCTTCCCCCTGCAATATTTGAATTTTCTAGGAAAATAATACAAAATGTTACTATAAAGTAATATTAAGGCTAGGAAGTATTGAAGCCACACAGAGTCAATGTGTGAACATAGGCCCATATACTGCTGAAATGAACATGATGTAACCATAATCTTAACTGTCAGTGTATTTAATGGAGAAATGATGGCGCTGAAAATAATGTGTTTTTATGTAGCGTTTCAATAAATAGCCGTAGGGTACTACTCCGTGTCAGTTAGAAAACACAGCGCTGACCATTTCATCCTGGGCCTATGTTCACAAAGCGTCTGGGTAGATATGCTGGTCTAGGATCAGGTGCCCCCCTCCCTCCCCACCCCCTCCCCCCTCTTATTCATTATGATCAGACAAGGCTAAACTGATCCTAGAACAGCACTGCTACGCTGAGAAACCCAGTACAATCACTTCCACTGAGTTGAAGCAACAATCGTTCTAGGTCTCCAAGGCATTTCTAGTCGATCGTCAAACATTTCTGTAAAAAACCCAACGATAAAGCTTTGTGTTCCTATTTGTTTCATTAGTCTCGGGCTGTTGGTGGGTAGGTGCAGCCAATTCAGCTGCCCTGCGCACCGGGTAGGCAAACTGTTGCCATTTCATATGTCTGAAGGTGCGAACTCTGCCTTCCAGGTGGGCCTGGAGAGGAAATCAAGTGCACTATGAATTACTGGCCAATCAGAATGCTCAGTTTACCGAGTCTGCAGGAACGTAGCAGGCAATAAAAAAAGGATACGGCAAAATTGATACTGTGACATTTCAAAACGTTCAAAACCATGACTAGAGAGACTGTCAACGAATACAGCAAAGAGCTGCTGCTTTTATGAGTGACTTCATGTTTAAGGTCTCACTCAGCACTGTCAACACTTTGTTTTCAACACTTTTATAAACCATAAAATGCGCGTTCTTCCTATTTCCACTCAGCGCTACAACAAGCAGTGCAGCAGTAATGAATGAGTAGGAAAGTGTATCTGTAGGCGTTGTTATTATTAGCGGCTTGTGTCTTTTTTTAATATCAAGGAATATTTCACTTTCTCTGTTCATGGGAGTAACAACATTAATTTGTGCATAAGGCAGAAATAATACGGTGCGACTCGAGTTGCCATCAGCTGGAAGACGGTGTCCCTTTTTGGTTAGTGTCAGTAGAGGAAAGGGAGAGAGGAGGGATGTTGAGAGACGGACCCTTGGTCTGCTGCTCTCTCCCTCTGCTGAGACTGACCCTCAGTCTGCTGCTCTCTCCCTCCGCTGAGACTGACCCTCAGTCTGCTGCTCTCTCCCTCCGCTGAGACTGACCCTCAGTCTGCTGCTCTCTCCCTCCGCTGAGACTGACCCTCAGTCTGCTGCTCTCTCCCTCCGCTGAGACTGACCCTCAGTCTGCTGCTCTCTCCCTCCGCTGAGACGGACCCTCAGTCTGCTGCCCTCTCCCTCCGCTGAGACTGACCCTCAGTCTGCTGCTCTCTCCCTCTGCTGAGACTGACCCTCGGTCTGCTGCTCTCTCCCTCCGCTGAGACTGACCCTCAGTCTGCTGCTCTCTCCCTCTGCTGAGACTGACCCTCGGTCTGCTGCTCTCTCCCTCTGCTGAGACTGACCCTCGGTCTGCTGCTCTCTCCCTCCGCTGAGACTGACCCTCGGTCTGCTGCTCTCTCCCTCCGCTGAGACTGACCCTCAGTCTGCTGCTCTCTCCCTCTGCTGAGACTGACCCTCGGTCTGCTGCTCTCTCCCTCTGCTGAGACTGACCCTCGGTCTGCTGCTCTCTCCCTCTGCTGAGACTGACCATCAGATGCAGGCACCATCAGCCCAGTAAAATAAAAAGCTAATTATTTAAATGCATGCTGTGCCTCACAAGTAATACAACAATGGATGTATTACCGGTGTGATCATATAGCCTACCTCAAATTTTGAAATCTAATTTAAAAAAATGTCCCGAACAACAATGCATTGGCAGGGCAATTCAAGCAAAGCCAGTATGCGGTGATAATGTATTGGGTCTATAGCTTACTGCACAAACCTCATTGCTACAGAACTGTTCTTAATTGGTTAATGTTGAATAGGCTTACATTGTTTAAGTCACTACTTAGGGCTAGGTCCCTTTTTTTCTCAATTTCCGCCTGAATGACATGCCCAAAGTAAACTGCCTGTAGCTCAGGCCCTGAAGCCAGGATATTCACATAACTGGAACCATTGGAAAGAAAACACTTTGAAGTTTGTAGAAATGTTAAAATAATGTAGGAGACTATAACACAATAGATATGGTAGGAGAAAATCCAAAGAAAAACCAATTGTTTTTTAAGAGACCATGCTCTTACAATGGCAATTATAAGGGCATACTCAATTCTAGCTCCCAGGATGCAATTCCTATGGCTTCCACAGGGTGTCAGCAGTCTATGTTCAAGGTTTCAGGCTTGTAACTTCCAAAAGAAATATCAATATAAGAAATATCAGTTTTAATACAGGGACACAGTCTTGGTAATTCATGTTTGCGTGTGCCATGAAGACAAGATGCACCTGCTAAAATCGGTTTCCTATTGAATATACTACTTTCCGTAAGAAATATTATAGTTTGGTTACATTTTAGGGTATCTGAGGAGTAAACAGAAACGTATTTTGACTTGTTGAAACAAAGTTTAGGGGTAGATTTTCAGATTCCTTTCTCAGCATGTTGAAAGAGTGGATTACTCAAATCGATGGCGCCAACTAAACAGACTTTTTGGGATATAAAGAAGGACTTTATCTAACAAAACGACACTACATGTTATAGCTGGGACCCTTTGGATGACAAATCAGAGGAAGATTTTCAAAAATTGTAAGTGAATATTTAATCACTATTTGTGAATTTATGAAACCTGTGCCGGTGGAAAAATATTGTGATTTGGGGCGCCGTCCTCAAACAATCGCATGGCATGCTTTCAATGTAATAGCTACTGTAAATCGGACAGTGCAGTTAGATTAAGAATAACCGATAAAATACACTTGTATGTACCTAAATGTTTATTAATATCCATAATTTTTATGATTATTTATTTGAATTGCGCGCCTTCCAGTTTCATCGGAAGTTGACCCGTTAGCGGGATGCCTAGCCCTAATTAATAAAAAAATCAGAGTAGTAGATCTCAGCTTGCATTTTGACTCAGAAAAGGTTGGTGACCACTGCTCTACACACCTATAATTCTACTGACTCTACACACATACATTTATACTGACTCTACACACGCTCACACACAAGCTGCTACTGCTGCTCTGTTTATCATATATCCTGATGCCTAGTCACATTACCCCTATACGTACAGTGCATTCAGAAAGTATTCAGACTTCTTCCACATTTTATTACGTTACAGCCTTATTCTAAAATGTATAAAATAAAAATCCTCATCAATCTACACACAATACTCTATAATGTCAAAGCAAAAACTGTTTTTGTAGAAATTTTTGCAAATGTATAAAAATTTTAAAACATAAGCGTTCAGACCCTTTGCAGTGAAGCTCGAAATTGAGCTCAAGTGCATCCTGTTTCCATTGATCATCCTTCAGTTGTTTCTACAACTTGATTTGAGTCCAGCTGTGGTAAATGGGGATGGGTACCAAAACATTTCTGCAGCATTGAAGGTCCCCAATAACAGTGTCCATCCTTCTTAAATGTAAGAAGTTTGGAACCACCAAGACTCTTCCTAGAGCTAGTTGCCCAGCCAAACTGAGCAATCTGGGGAGAAGGGCCTTGGTCAGGGAGGTGGGGATGTTTTTTAGCGGCAGGGACTTGGAGACTAGTCAGGATCGAGGGTAAGATGAATGGCACAAAGTACAGAGAGATCCTTCATGAAAACTCTCTCCAGAGCGATCAGGACCTCTGACTGGGGTGAAGGTTCACCTTCCAACAGGACAACGACCCTAAGCACACAGCCAAGACAATGCAGGAGTAGCTTCGGGACAAGTCTCTGAATGTCCTTGAGTGGCCCAGCCAGAGCCCTGACTTGAACCCGATCTAACATCTCTGGAGAGACCTGAAAATAGATGTGCAGCGACGCTCCCCATCCAACCTGACAGAGCTGGAGAGGATCTGCAGAGAAGAATGGGAGAAACTCCCCAAAGTTCTCTAGAGTTGGGGTCAATTACATTTTTAAATCAATCAGTCAGAATTGGAATGACAATTTCCTTCCTGAATTTAAATGAAATTATCCCCGACACTAATTCCCCCCCCAAAATATTGTTCTTGTATGTTCTACCATTTTCCTGTACTTTAAAATCTCTATGAATGATCACTTCCGCTCTCTCTCCTTCCCTCCCTGCTGCAGGACAGTGTCCCTGGAGAAGCAGGGGTGCCGTGGTACCTGCCAGCACACCTCCTGCTCCAGCTGTCTGTTCCTGAGACCCCCGTCCTCAGCCTCCTGCCCCGCAGACCCGACCTGTCTACACCGCTTCGGCAGGTGTGTCCACAACCACCTGGCTGAGCCCCACCATCGCCGCCCCGTCTGCCACCACAACCTACAGATGAGTTAGCTACAGGTGGTCGGCACAAACCACCTCTCACTGTTTCTATCATATTTGTCATGTCATAACAGGCAACTTTAAAATGATTGAATAATAATTTTAAAAAATATATTATTTATTTGTCGATAGTTTCAAACGTTGACAGACTAAAATGTTTCTGGGCAGCAGTTGAATCTTCTCTCTCTTTCCTCAACAGAGTAATACAGAGGGGTATTTTGTGTGCTTGGTGCCTGGCTGTCCTAATGCTTGGTGCCTGGCTGTCCTAATGCTTGGTGCCTGGCTGTCCTAATGCTTGGTGCCTGGCTGTCCTAATGCAGTAAACTGATGTGTTGCCTCTGAAAACCCTTCTCCATACCTCTAGATACTGAATGGCAGCTGCTTTCAAATACACCATCTGAATAACTTGACAATAATTTTTTTTTAAATGGTGTTATACACATCGCCTGTGTACACTGTGATATTAATCTTTAATTTTTTGTGAATAAACAAATGGTATTTTGTAGATTGTAATGTGTCTTTACATATATTCCATATAGTGGATTAACCTCAAGCTAAATGGCAGGTACATGTGTAAAGTGAATGACACTGTAATTATATCTCTCAATTGCTATTATGCACAAACTAGTTTGTCCATGCAAATCACTTTCTACAAGTTTGATATTTTTTGTTCTAAGTCTAATGGTATACATCTGAATATCCAATCCATCTGAGCACTTGCTTCATTGTAATTGATTGACCAATAAGGCTGACGGTAAGGTGGTGAACAGGTGAAGACAGAACAATCCTCAAATCCCCTCCAGATTAAGCAGTGTCCCTCTGAGACAGTCTGCTACACTTGGCGGTTCCTGAATTACAGTCTTTATGAACCCGCCATAACAGAACCAGTAGAATGTGAGAATACAGCCTGGTCCAACCAATGGGCTGGTTGCTCTCTGAACGTCCTTCTGATGCCTGGTTTATATTTGTAAAAAAAAATAGTGAAGAAATAGTTCCTCAAGAAAGAAAAATGATTCACAAGCACTGGTGGTAATCTTAGTACAATAAAACATTGTCTGTCTTCATTGAGTAGCCAAGCTATCGGTCAATCCACAGACATCTTGGATATCTCTGTTACAATCACATGCTTCTGAAACTTCACACAAGATACAACTAAGGTGATAAAAAAATCAAGAGGATGTAGGCTGCTTCTCCATTCAATTAGAATTCTAAAAGTTACTAGTAAGACAGAGAGATTCAATATCTCCCAGATAAAAGCATAGTTTTGCAGGTCACAGCCTGTCTGAAAGCACAACATCCATTATCCACCTTTATGTTTGGATGTTCAGGGCAAAATTCCAACTTTGCAGCTGTTCATTTCCAGATGGGGAAAACAAGAGAAATTATACTTTATGTTTGGATGTTCAGGGAATACAAGATAAATTATACTTTAAAAGGTTGAAAAGAGATTAAAAGAATGGAATCTAATTGGCAGATAACAACAATGCAAATCACTTTCTGGCAGCTATTAACGTTCTTCTGGAACCAGCTAATGTTCTAATGCTATTGTTCTAATGCTAATGTTCTAATGCAAATGTTCTAATGCAAATGTTTTAATGCAAATGTTTTAATGCAAATGTTTTAATGCTAATGTTTTAATGCTAATGTTCTAATGCTCTAATGCTAATGTTCTAATGCTAATGTTTTAATGCTAATGTTTTAATGCTAATGTTTTAATTCTAATGTTCTAATGCTAATGTTCTCATGCTAATGTTCTCATGCTAATGTTCTAATGCAAATGTTCTAATGCAAATGTTTTAATGCAAATGTTTTAATGCAAATGTTTTAATGCTAATGTTTTAATGCTAATGTTCTAATGCTCTAATGCTAATGTTCTAATGCTAATGTTTTAATGCTAATGTTTTAATGCTAATGTTTTAATTCTAATGTTCTAATGCTAATGTTCTCATGCTAATGTTTTAATGCAAATGTTCTAATGCTAATGTTCTAATGCTAATGTTTTAATGCTAATGTTCTAATGCTAATGTTTTAATGAACCTGGTTCGAGAGGGATATTTCTTGATTAAAATATCTGTTAAGAATTGGAATTGTTTAACATCATAAAATGCTAAACTACAAATCGCATTTTGCAAACTGACTATTTGCTAATTGTTTTCAGTTTGTAAGTGAAATATTGATACAGGATTGCACTACAGATTTCCATATACTGTGACTCAAAAAAAACATGTCTATTTACATAATTCCATCCTTACTGACTAAACTAGTTTTTTCCCCCCCTTCAATCCAATTCCTTGTATTTTCAAGAACATTGTCAGGGACAGAGCCCATCTTTTATCTGGACAGGGACTGACCAAGCAGTGGCTTATTTACATTAAGTAGTTTGTGTATGGCAGACGCCACTGTTCTCAAGCTCATCGGCTTCCTGTTGTTTTTGACTGATAATAAAACACACAACAATGGGTCGTTGGGGTATCAGGCGTCAGAAAGCATTCCCACAGACAGACAGCCCATAATAAAGTTACAATCTGGAGGAAAAGAGGAGGGAAACAGACCAACAACACTACGGACTGGAAGTTATACCCCCTTATGGATTTATTTGGACAGTGAAGCTGAAACTTTTATTTTGACTCCAGCATTTTGGATTTGAAATCAAAATGTTTTATAGGAGGCGGCAGTTCAAAATGTCACCTTTTATTTGATGGTATTTTCATACATATCTATTTTACCGTTTAAAAATGAAAGCACTATTTATCTAGTCCCCCGATTTGAAGGTTTCATAAGTATTTGAACAAATTCACTTAGTGTATTAAATTTAGTCAAATGTTTAGTATTTGGTCCCATATTCCTAGAACACAATGACTACATCAAGCGTGTGACTCTACAGACCTGTTGGATTCATTTGCAGTTTATTTTGGTTGTGTTTCGGATTATGTTGTGCCCAATAGCCATTTCTATTCTAAACAAGTTTCTGAACACTTCTACATTAAAAGTTGGATGCTACCATGATTACGGACAACCATGAACGAATCAGGAATATTGGTAACGGTGAGAGGTTAGCATGTTCTAGAGGCATGCTCTTTGTGCATCTGTAACTTTCTCACTCATTGATGTATTTGGAGGATTCAGTGTACTTCCTAAATTGACAGGAATTGAGATGGCATTGACCCCAAACCTGTTTGTTAGTGACATTAAATAGCCATTTGGTTGTAAGGGCCGTGCTTGTCCACACAGGAAACATAATGCTGTTTGTCTACAGGTTTGCCATTGCATGTCACAATTGTTTGACAACCACATTGCACAAATGGTGAACAGATATACTAAGTTCACTCAATGATAAATGTTTCCTTTCAAACACAGAAAATTAAACAGCCTCAGGGTGTTATAACCATAGCAGTGGTAATAACCATGTGGAAACAGCCTCAGGGTGTTATAACCATAGCAGTGGTAATAACCATGTGGAAACAGCCTCAGGGTGTTATAACCATAGCAGTGGTAATAACCATGTGGAAACAGCCTTAGGGTGTTATAACCAGTGGTAATAACCATGTGGAAACAGCCTCAAGGTGTTATAACCATAGCAGTGGTAATAACCATGTGGAAACAGCCTTAGGGTGTTATAAACAGTGGTGGTAATAACCATGTGGAAACAGCCTCGGGGTGTTATAACCAGTGGTGGTAATAACCATGTGGAAACAGCCTCGGGGTGTTATAACCAGTGGTGGTAATAACCATGTGGAAACAGCCTCGGGGTGTTATAACCAGTGGTGGTAATAACCATGTGGAAACAGCCTCAGGGTGTTATAACCATAGCAGTGGTAATAACCATGTGGACACAGCCTTAGGGTGTTATAACCATAGCAGTGGTAATAACCATGTGGAAACAGCCTTAGGGTGTTATAACCATAGCAGTGATAATAACCATGTGGAAACAGCCTCAGGGTGTTATAAACATAGCAGTGGTAATAACCATGTGGAAACAGCCTTAGGGTGTTATAACCAGTGGTGGTAATAACCATGTGGAAACAGCCTTAGGGTGTTATAACCAGTGGTGGTAATAACCATGTGGAAACAGCCTCAGGGTGTTATAACCAGTGGTGGTAATAACCATGTGGAAACAGCCTCAGGGTGTTATAACCAGTGGTGGTAATAACCATGTGGAAACAGCCTCAGGGTGTTATAACCATAGCAGTGGTAATAACCATGTGGAAACAGCCTCAGGGTGTTATAACCAGTGGTGGTAATAACCATGTGGAAACAGCCTCAGGGTGTTATAACCAGTGGTGGTAATAACCATGTGGAAACAGCCTTAGGGTGTTATAACCAGCGGTGGTAATAACCATGTGGAAACAGCCTCAGGGTGTTATAACCAGTGGTGGTAATAACCATGTGGAAACAGCCTCAGGGTGTTAACCATAGCAGTGGTAATAACCATGAGGAAACAGCCTTAGGGTGTTATAACCATAGCAGTGGTAATAACCATGTGGAAACAGCCTCAGGGTGTTATAACCAGTGGTGGTAATAACCATGTGGAAACAGCCTTAGGGTGTTATAACCATAGCAGTGGTAATAACCATGTGGAAACAGCCTCAGGGTGTTATAACCAGTGGTGGTAATAACCATGTGGAAACAGCCTCAGGTTGTTATAAACATAGCAGTGGTAATAACCATGTGGAAACAGCCTTAGGGTGTTATAACCAGTGGTGGTAATAACCATGTGGAAACAGCCTCAGGGTGTTATAACCAGTGGTGGTAATAACCATGTGGAAACAGCCTCAGGGTGTTATAACCAGTGGTGGTAATAACCATGTGGAAACAGCCTTAGGGTGTTATAACCATAGCAGTGGTAATAACCATGTGGACACAGCCTTAAGGTGTTATAACCATAGCAGTGGTAATAACCATGTGGAAACAGCCTCAGGGTGTTATAACCACAGTAGTGGTAATAACCATGTGGAAAGAGCCTCAGGGTGTTATAACCATAGCAGTGGTAATAACCATGTGGAAACAGCCTCAGGGTGTTATAAACATAGCAGTGGTAATAACCATGTGGAAACAGCCTTAGGGTGTTATAACCAGTGGTGGTAATAACCATGTGGAAACAGCCTTAGGGTGTTATAACCAGTGGTGGTAATAACCATGTGGAAACAGCCTCAGGGTGTTATAACCAGTGGTGGTAATAACCATGTGGAAACAGCCTCAGGGTGTTATAACCATAGCAGTGGTAATAACCATGTGGAAACAGCCTCAGGGTGTTATAACCAGTGGTGGTAATAACCATGTGGAAACAGCCTCAGGGTGTTATAACCATAGCAGTGGTAATAACCATGTGGAAACAGCCTCAGGGTGTTATAACCATAGCAGTGGTAATAACCATGAGGAAACAGCCTCAGGGTGTTATACCCATAGCAGTGGTAATAACCATGAGGAAACAGCCTTAGGGTGTTATAACCAGTGGTGGTAATAACCATGTGGAAACAGCCTTAGGGTGTTATAACCATAGAAGTGGTAATAACCATGTGGAAACAGCCTCAGGGTGTTATAACCATAGCGGTGGTAATAACCATGTGGACACAGCCTTAGGGTGTTATAACCATAGCAGTGGTAATAACCATGTGGAAACAGCCTCAGGGTGTTATAACCATAGCAGTGGTAATAACCATGTGGAAACAGCCTTAGGGTGTTATAACCATAGCAGTGATAATAACCATGTGGAAACAGCCTCAGGGTGTTATAACCATGTGGAAACAGCCTCAGGGTGTTATAACCAGTGGTGGTAATAACCATGTGGAAACAGCCTCAGGGTGTTATAACCAGCGGTGGTAATAACCATGTGGAAACAGCCTTAGGGTGTTATAACCATGGCAGTGGTAATAACCATGTGGAAACAGCCTCAGGGTGTTATAACCAGTGGTGGTAATAACCATGTGGAAACAGCCTTAGGGTGTTATAACCATAGCAGTGGTAATAACCATGTGGAAACAGCCTCAGGGTGTTATAACCAGTGGTGGTAATAACCATGTGGAAACAGCCTCAGGGTGTTATAACCACAGTAGTGGTAATAACCATGTGGAAACAGCCTCAGGGTGTTATAACCATAGCAGTGGTAATAACCATGTGGAAACAGCCTTAGGGTGTTATAAACATGGCAGTGGTAATAACCATGTGGAAACAGCCTCAGGGTGTTATAACCATAGCAGTGGTAATAACCATGTGGAAACAGCCTCAGGGTGTTATAACCAGTGGTGGTAATAACCATGTGGAAACAGCCTCAGGGTGTTATAACCACAGTAGTGGTAATAACCATGTGGAAACAGCCTCAGGGTGTTATAACCATGGCAGTGGTACTAACCATGTGGAAACAGCCTTAGGGTGTTCTAAACATGGCAGTGGTAATAACCATGTGGAAACAGCCGCAGGGTGTTATAACCATAGCAGTGGTAATAACCATGTGGAAACCAGCCTCAGGGTGTTATAACCATAGTAGTGGTAATAACCATGTGGAAACAGCCTCAGGGTGTTATAACCATAGCAGTGGTAATAACCATGTGGAAACCAGTCTTAGGGTGTTATAACCATAGCAGTGGTAATAACCATGTGGAAACCAGCCTTAGGGTGTTATAACCACAGTAGTGGTGACAAGGCAAAAGTAAACATGTCATCCCAAACGAATGACACAGAGCTCCCCTTGGGCCAATCAGTGGCATTTTGTAAATGCCGGATCTCTATGGCAACACGTGTCATTGAGTTCCATCAAGTGGTGTCTGAGATATCGCATGGGGGGGGGGGGGGGTTCAGCTAGACATTGTGCCAGATTTTAAATCACCCAGTCAAACAAATCAAGAGATATAAAAACAGCTGCCTGTTATAGCGCCACCTTGAGGTCATTATGAATGTTCTCGCAATATGTGGAATGTTGACAGTGTTCGCAACGCGTCTACCACACTGTGTTACAATACCAATATCCTTGACTGATTTATATCGATTTTAAATGTGCCAGACCACGCCCACCTGAATGTTTATTAGTCAATAGCGGCCATGTTGTTTTAGGTACTGTACTGTACTAGTCTGGGAAAATACTGTGTTGAGAGACCTTTGTCCATAGATGCAACATATCCAGTCTTGTGCAGATCAGGCATTCGGTGCCAGAAGAGTTGCGTTTGGGTTTTTCACAAAATTCTAAAATGCAGTGAAATTCATCATTGTGGACCTAATGAACTCCCTCTCATTTATTCTGGCACTGAGCTAAATTTTAGGTCTGCTAAGCGCAAACTTCAACGTTGTGAAAATTCTGTGCAACTTCCAGAGCGAGTTGACTGTGAACACTGAGGCTGTACCCGCTTTAAGATACAGTTAAGTGGACAAGTAGGCTACTGTGGCTATTTGATCATAATGTAGACCTACCAGAGTGGCCTACCATCAAAAACAATGGAGTAAATGCATCCCATAACATGGAAACAGCTGTTCTATCATTCAGCCAACAGTAGCAGCCAATGTGTTGTGTTCAACGTAGGCCTACATTCAATGAGACTAACGAAGAAGAAAAAAAACACGCAGGGCTTAAACATTACCCTGTTTATCAACTTGTCCTTCAGACAAGGTGGTGACTGAAAATGTTGTGTTTGATGGAATAAACCACTTTACAAAATAAAATTGATGATTATTATTATTCTCATACCATTATTACAGATAATCAGACAAATTATGCTACCCTCTGCCTATTGGCTACTTAGCTTATTCCAGCCCGGCTCAAAATACAACACTGCCCCTTTAAGAAAAGAAAGAATAAGTTATTTACCTTACTTGCTTTTTAAAAAAAATATGTCTAGAAATGTACATGTTTTGTGCTCTTATAAGAAGCAAATCACTCCCCTATTGCTGACTACAAATAATCTCTAAGTGGGCTGATAACTCACTAACTAGCAAAGAATATGAACAAAATGTGCACGTGCCTACATGCAGCTTCCGCTTTGATCTCATAACAAGCACAGGTACTCATGACCGCTCATGCTGTAAACACAGTCCAGTTCAAAGTAAATGGCACAGATCCATATACGGCAATGGTGTATTTGCATATAGGTCCTACTCCAGCTCTTATTGGTTATGCCGCACCGGTCTGTGTAGAGTAAGGGCTGAGTCATGCGGCAGTCTCAGGGCTACTGCGCGCCCGCACGCAGATTAGAGGGAACATTGCTTAATGAGTCCCTGAGGCAAATGTGCTCCTTGTGAGGAGAGGGACCGAATTTCATGGCTTTAGGTCAAACAGGGTGAGGGGCATGACCTTTCAAAGTCAGCATTTTCAATCTCTTGTTATAGCGCCACCATCTGGCCAATCAGTGTCATTTTGTAAAATGCCGGATCTCTAATGGCAAAATGTGTCATTGATCCAAGCTTCGTCAAAATCGTCCCAGTGCCGTCTGAGATATTGTGTGACTAACATAAGTAACGTACGGAGAAAGATCTGCAGTCCCCTCCTTGGTTATTGACCCCCCACGATGAAATCATGTGGAAACAGCCTCAGGGTGTTATAACCAGTGGTGGTAATAACCATGTGGAAACAGCCTCAGGGTGTTATAACCATAGCAGTGGTAATAACCATGTGGAAACAGCCTCAGGGTGTTATAACCATAGCAGTGGTAATAACCATGTGGAAACAGCCTCAGGGTGTTATAACCAGTGGTGGTAATAACCATGTGGAAACAGCCTCAGGGTGTTATAACCAGTGGTGGTAATAACCATGTGGAAACAGGCTCAGGGTGTTATAACCAGTGGTGGTAATAACCATGTGGAAACAGCCTCAGGGTGTTATAACCAGTGGTGGTAATAACCATGTGGAAACAGCCTCAGGGTGTTATAACCATAGCAGTGGTAATAACCATGTGGAAACAGCCTCAGGATGTTATAAACATAGCAGTGGTAATAACCATGTGGAAACAGCCTTAGGGTGTTATAACCATAGCAGTGGTAATAACCATGTGGAAACAGCCTCAGGGTGTTAGAACCAGTGGTGGTAATAACCATGTGGAAACAGCCTCAGGGTGTTATAACCATAGCAGTGGTAATAACCATGTGGAAACA
Source organism: Salmo trutta (assembly GCF_901001165.1). NCBI lineage: Eukaryota > Metazoa > Chordata > Actinopteri > Salmoniformes > Salmonidae > Salmo > Salmo trutta. Next base: position 54,079,824 of record NC_042963.1, read on the forward strand.
GCCTCAGGGTGTTATAACCAGTGGTGGTAATAACCATGTGGAAACAGCCTTAGGGTGTTATAACCAGTGGTGGTAATAACCATGTGGAAACAGCCTCAGGGTGTTATAACCAGTGGTGGTAATAACCATGTGGAAACAGCCTCAGGGTGTTATAACCAGTGGTGGTAATAACCATGTGGAAACAGCCTTAGGATGTTATAACCATAGCAGTGGTAATAACCATGTGGAAACAGCCTCAGGGTGTTATAAACATAGCAGTGGTAATAACCATGTGGAAACAGCCTTAGGGTGTTATAACCATAGCAGTGGTAATAACCATGTGGAAACAGCCTCAGGGTGTTATAACCAGTGGTGGTAATAACCATGTGGAAACAGCCTCAGGGTGTTATAACCAGTGGTGGTAATAACCATGTGGAAACAGCCTCAGGGTGTTATAACCATAGCAGTGGTAATAACCATGTGGAAACAGCCTCAGGGTGTTATAACCATAGCAGTGGTAATAACCATGTGGAAACAGCCTCAGGGTGTTATAACCAGTGGTGGTAATAACCATGTGGAAACAGCCTCAGGGTGTTATAACCATAGCAGTGGTAATAACCATGTGGAAACAGCCTTAGGGTGTTATAACCAGTGGTGGTAATAACCATGTGGAAACAGCCTCAGGGTGTTATAACCATAGGGTGTTATAACCATAGCAGTGGTAATAACCATGTGGAAACAGCCTCAGGGTGTTATAATCATAGCAGTGGTAATAACCATGTGGAAACAGCCTCAGGGTGTTATAATCATAGCAGTGGTAATAACCATGTGGAAACAGCCTCAGGGTGTTATAACCATAGCAGTGGTAATAACCATGTGGAAACAGCCTCAGGGTGTTATAACCAGTGGTGGTAATAACCATGTGGAAACAGCCTCAGGGTGTTATAACCAGTGGTGGTAATAACCATGTGGAAACAGCCTCAGGGTGTTATAACCATAGCAGTGGTAATAACCATGTGGAAACAGCCTCAGGGTGTTATAACCATAGCAGTGGTAATAACCATGTGGAAACAGCCTCAGGGTGTTATAACCATAGCAGTGGTAATAACCATGTGGAAACAGCCTCAGGGTGTTATAACTAGTGGTGGTAATAACCAAGTGGAAACAGCCTCAGGGTGTTATAACCAGTGGTGGTAATAACCATGTGGAAACAGCCTCAGGGTGTTATAACCAGTGGTGGTAATAACCATGTGGAAACAGCCTCAGGGTGTTATAACCAGTGGTGGTAATAACCATGTGGAAACAGCCTCAGGGTGTTATAACCAGTGGTGGTAATAACCATGTGGAAACAGCCTCAGGGTGTTATAACCAGTGGTGGTAATAACCATGTGGAAACAGCCTCAGGGTGTTATAACCAGTGGTGGTAATAACCATGTGGAAACAGCCTCAGGGTGTTATAACCAGTGGTGGTAATAACCATGTGGAAACAGCCTCAGGGTGTTATAACCAGTGGTGGTAATAACCATGTGGAAACAGCCTCAGGGTGTTATAACCAGTGGTGGTAATAACCATGTGGAAACAGCCTCAGGGTGTTATAACCAGTGGTGGTAATAACCATGTGGAAACAGCCTCAGGGTGTTATAACCAGTGGTGGTAATAACCATGTGGAAGCAGCCTCAGGGTGTTATAACCAGTGGTGGTAATAACCATGTGGAAACAGCCTCAGGGTGTTATAACCAGTGGTGGTAATAACCATGTGGAAACAGCCTCAGGGTGTTATAACCAGTGGTGGTAATAACCATGTGGAAACAGCCTCAGGGTGTTATAACCAGTGGTGGTAATAACCATGTGGAAACAGCCTCAGGGTGTTATAACCAGTGGTGGTAATAACCATGTGGAAACAGCCTTAGGGTGTTATAACCAGTGGTGGTAATAACCATGTGGAAACAGCCTCAGGGTTTTATAACCAGTGGTGGTAATAACCATGTGGAAACAGCCTCAGGGTGTTATAACCAGTGGTGGTAATAACCATGTGGAAACAGCCTCAGGGTGTTATAACCATAGCAGTGGTAATAACCATGTGGAAACAGCCTCAGGGTGATATAAACATAGCCGTGGTAATAACCATGTGGAAACAGCCTTAGGGTGTTATAAACAGTGGTGGTAATAACCATGTGGAAACAGCCTTAGGGTGTTATAAACAGTGGTGGTAATAACCATGTAGACTGTACATACAAAGAGGTGGAAGACAGGAAAGAGATTAAAGGAAAGCAGTGTTAAGTGTATAATATGTATGTCCTATTTTCCCATCTGTCTGATTGTCTCTCTCTCTGTTAGGGAAGGCACTATGAATGACAAGAATGGACCGACCGGCGCTGCAGTGGGAAAGCACCATGACTCGTGTGATATCAACGGAAGACCATGTCCTGTGATTGGTGAGGTCCGGTGATTTCATTGTGACGTCACCAGAAGAGTGTGGTCCTGTGATTGTGACGTCACCGGACGAGATCGTCTTGTGATTGTGACGTCACCGGACGAGATCGTCTTGTGATTGTGACGTCACCGGACGAGATCGTCTTGTGATTGTGACGTCACCGGAAAAGCCTGTTCCAGAAGGAGAGGAATGTGGTGGAGTTGAAGGCACCGATGACGATGAGTAGCAGCAGATAGAGACTCATCATGATGGCAAAGTGATGTCTGACCAACCACGACCTGCCCCGGGAATGTCTGGAAACACATCAGAAAAATCACATTACAATCACGTCACACAAGTTATATCTAAAAAGATCTAAAATCACAACAGAAGTCAAATGATCCTCTCTGAGAAAAAAATCTGACACAGTGACAGAACTGTCATCCTGTTGAAATGTTTATCAGTTCTACTAATGTACTGGCAACTCACCACGACACCAATAGAGGGCAGCGATGATAATACAACTATCACCATACTGTTTACAGCAGAAACCTTCACACGTCCGTTCCCAAATGGACCTGGGACTTTCCCATCCGGATCCCATATGCATTACATGTAATTTTTTTGACCCTGCTGGTCATCTATGTACTTTTTAACATCTTGGCCATGTACTGTTATAATCTCCACCCGGCACAGCCAGAAGAGGACTGGCCACCCCTCATAGCCTGGTTCCTCTCCAGGTTTCTTCCTAGGTTCTGGCCTTTCTAGGGAGTTTTTCCTAGCCACCATGCTTCTACATCTGCATTGCTTGCTGTTTGGGGTTTTAGGCTGGGTTTCTGTATAGCACTTTATGACATCTGCTTGATTGATTGATTGATTTTTTTAAAATATAAAAACCCGTTCCAAATGGACCCGAGGACCTACTTGGATCCATACCCGGTCCGATACAAGTGAGGGAAGCTGCAGCTGTCTTCTCTGGGAGTCCACTAGCAGGTACTAACCTGGTCAGGTGTCTTCTCTGAGAGTCCACTAGCAGGTACTAACCTGGACAGGTGTCTTCTCTGAGAGTCCACTAGCAGGTACTAACCTGGACAGGTGTCTTCTCTGAGAGTCCACTAGCAGGTACTAACCTGGACAGGTGTCTTCTCTGAGAGTCCACTAGCAGGTACTAACCTGGACAGGTGTCTTCTCTGAGAGTCCACTAGCAGGTACTAACCTGGACAGGTGTCTTCTCTGAGAGTCCACTAGCAGGTACTAACCTGGACAGGTGTCTTCTCTGAGAGTCCACTAGCAGGTACTAACCTGGACAGGTGTCTTCTCTGAGAGTCCACTAGCAGGTACTAACCTGGACAGGTGTCTTCTCTGAGAGTCCACTAGCAGGTACTAACCTGGACAGGTGTCTTCTCTGAGAGTCCACTAGCAGGTACTAACCTGGACAGGTGTCTTCTCTGAGAGTCCACTAGCAGGTACTAACCTGGACAGGTGTCTTCTCTGAGAGTCCACTAGCAGGTACTAACCTGGACAGGTGTCTTCTCTGAGAGTCCACTAGCAGGTACTAACCTGGACAGGTGTCTTCTCTGAGAGTCCACTAGCAGGTACTAACCTGGACAGGTGTCTTCTCTGAGAGTATACTAGCAGGTACTTGACTCGGAGAAGCTGATTGTTGGTGACCACAAAGTATTTCTGAGGGACCTCTCCTCCTTCACTGTTCCTGGCTCTGGAGCGCTGACGGTCAATGGTCTCCGAGTCTGAAACAGGTTTAGGGAAATTATTACTGACACTTGCTGGACTTTGAGAGGTAGCCATCGTTGACATGATATTGTTGCATGGTCCACTCATTTGTTATGAAGTCAATGTTGTGCAAGAGGCAAACACCAAGAGAACTGACATGGGTAGGAGGGGCTAGAGGAGACTCAGGGAGCCTAAGTAAATAAAGAGTGTTGTGTAAACGTTCTGGACAAAGCTCTGACCTTTCCTCTTCACCTGGCACTTAACGTCTGGGTGGTCGATGACCTCACACACGGCGACACAGCTTAGCAACGGTCCCAGGAGACTGTCGCGCCAACCGTTGCCATGGGGACTGTAGAGGACCGCCATGCTGAGGTCACTGGTGAGGTAGGTGCCCTCTCCGAACAATGACGTCTGTCGAGAAATCCCCCCGAAACAAACAAGTCTGTCAGAAATGCAACTTCATCAATGCAAGTCCATTCCTTTTGTGTAGCTAATACTGGCTTTTGCCTAAACATAACAATTACCTGTGAAAATATTCATCAACCAAACCAAAAAATCATCAATCTAAAAATATATACTCAAGCAGGGCTACTGGGAACCCAAAGAAATATAAGGACGATCACAGGACTGGTGAAGCTGCCATCTTACTGTCACATCCCTGACCTTGTTGAGGTGGCAGTGTAGTCCGTTGTGGATGATAGAATGGAAGTTCTCCAGTCGGCTGCCGTGGAATGCATAGAAGAGGTCGCGTCCCGCCCGTGTCTTCTCAAACTTAGCGTTCATCTGGTCGCAGTACTCCAGCTCAAACAGGAAGTCTGGAACAGGCGTGGAGATCCCCTCACTCTCAGTCAGGTTACACAGCTTGGCATACTATTGGAGGGCAGAGGAGAGGACAGTGGAGAGGACAGTGGAGAGGGCAGCGGAGAGGGCAGCAGAGAGGGCAGCGGAGAGGGCAGCGGAGAGGGCAGCGGAGAGGGCAGCGGAGAGGGCAGCGGAGAGGACGTCTATCAAGTGCAGTGTGTATCCTTCTTTTGAGATATTATTGCCTTTACCTCGTCTTTCTGTAGTGTTTTCACAGCGAAGCTCTTGGAGGAGAGAACCCAGTGTGTGAGGGCCAGATGATGGTCAGCTTCACCAGGTCTCAGTCTCACCAGCTCCCTCACACCAGGCAAACTGCTGACATCTGACAGCTGGAAGGAACACAAGAGCAGTGCCATGTTCATTAGGCACCAAACGGAAGAAAACTGACTGAAACATAGAGGCACTAACTGGACTTAAGAAATAAGAAACGCTAAATTTAATTTTCCACTGCAAAAGGTTCTAAAACATTTTCTGTTGTGTGCCCTAATGAACACAACCCAGATTATAACCAGTAGACTCAGCTATAACACAGAACAGGTGTAGGACAGGACAGGACAGGTGCACAGTGATGGTGAATAATATGCTTGACTTTTAGGCAGAGAGCCTGTATCTGACGGTTTGAATTATAAGTCAAGCATTCTCTTTGATATGGAAAATATCAAGTGTTTTCTGTCCAGTACGATTCCTCACCAGCTCATCAAACTCCTTGGTGTCTCTGTCTCTGATGTATCTGGGAGGATAAGGTCTGAGCACCGAGTCCCTTTTGTAGTTCTGAGCAGCTGCCACAAACAGGCTGCATCTCAGATCAGCGGCTACTGGGTCCCTGTGAAGACAGGAACACACCAGCTCTCTGACTGCATCCGGTGGGAGTGGTGGCTGCATTCCCAACACTGTAGACACAGGAGATAAGAGACATGCGTTTCAGGTCTTAGGCGTGGGACACAACATCATAGACAGATAATAATATACCTGAATAAACATGTTATTGATTGTGAGAACAGTGCTACTTACTGTGTGAAACCATTCAAAATGTGTCTGTATCCTTCTAATCAGAATTGATTCAGAAAATAATTATTGACCTAGTTGTCTTGTTAACTTACTATAATCTTTGGTGTTAAAGGTTGAGTGCAAATAGCATTATAACTTGCTCGCCAGCCACAGGCTATAGTTAGTTAGCTAGTGATGTTTACTTATTTGTGCCCACATATGTCAACAAAAGCTGTTTGTTTAACATTGTCGTAATGAACTATCAATACGCTTCGTTTGAAGAGACAACATTTTACTTTACAAACGTAGCTTAGGCTTTACCTTAAAAACCCTTGGGTCAGTCAAAAACTCAATAACAAAGAGTGAAGATGAAAGATAAAGCTGGGTAGCTATAACTAGATGAAGCTAGCTAGCTAACTAGATGAAGCTGGGTAGCTATAACTAGATGAAGCTGGGTAGCTATAACTAGATGAAGCTAGCTAGCTAACTAGATGAAGCTGGGTAGCTATAACTAGATGAAGCTGGGTAGCTAACTAAATGAAGCTGGGTAGCTAACTAGATGAAGCTGGGTTGCTATAACTAGATGAAGCTGGGTGACTAACTAGATGAAGCTGGGTAGCTAGCTGGATAGCTAACGTTAGCTTAGCATAAGTTAATTAGCATATCCGACGGATAGCAAAACAATCTGTCTCACAAACAATACCAAACCATATGTATATACTTGTCAAATGGTAATAACTATACTTTCCAGGAAATATAAAACACAGAGTACTAGAAAACAATACCTGACTGCGAGACACAAGAAGCCAAGCTAGCTAGGTGGTGACTAGACGTCACATAGATACTTCTGAGGAGATGGGAAACTCCATTGGAACCGTATTAACGCCACTGTACGTAACGCCACTGTACGTAACGCCACTGTACGTAACGCCACTAACGCCACTGTACGTTGTCAATGTGTCACGCGGTGGATTCTGGGTAACCTCCGACAACAAATTATCTCCTTCAAAGAGTCAATGGGAGTCAATTGGGCGCAAGCACAAAAAAAAAAAATATTAGCACGAATTACGTGAACAAGAAGCTAAACATTACAACAACAACAAAAAATCTAACATTTAAGATAAGTAACTTGTCCTCTGTAATATCTTTTGACTTTGAAATCGTCACATAACGTACTTCCGAATAAAATACCGTGACTTTCAGAATGGATTGCGTGACGACAAGCTTAGCAACCGCCTGACGCAACATGACAACGTGAACGCCATTGATCGACAGCCTGCTGGGCGGAGCGTTATATGTTTTCACAATGAATTTCCGCTGGAATTCGTATCTCCTGCTTTTCTATTATCTCTGGCTGTAGTCCCTCTAGTCAGAACCAGTGGCAGTAGCTAACCGATTTTCAATAGTGTGCAACTGCAGCCCACGGAAGCACAGCAGACGGGATGCTGGGGCGACACCATGTGATAACTACCTAGCAAACGACACCGCCTGTTTGACCGTGTCTCCCCCCTCCTCCTACCTGTTATGTACCGGAGAAAAACGTGCCCGACAGAAGAGTGCCAAGGGCCCCTGCAGGGACCCTTTATATAGACCCTTTATTTATTTATTTTCTTAAAACTGCATTGTTGGTTAAGGGCTCGTAAGTAAGCATTTTACTGTAAGGTCTACAACTGTTGTATTCGGCGCATTTGACAAAACATTTGATTTGATGGTGTCTGACGGAGTTAACATAAATCCAACTCGTTGTATTTTATGAAGAAAAAAATAATAATTAGGAGTTTGTTCCTTTACATGGTGTGATGACTGATACACTTGGTCTATCAAAATATATATTTCACATTTGTTAAGACAAATATTTTTTGGGGAAAAGTTGATTGCCCCATTTTTCAAGAATCCCTGAGCTTTAAAACAGCAATGTTGTCTTTCAGTCTCATGGCAAAATGTGTAAAATAGCATGAAATTAGCTATTAAACTACAATTTTCTCTCTGCCCCGTGGCAAAAAAAACACACACAAAAAAATGTATTGTTATTTTGGGTTGGGGGAGTGTAAATACCAATGGAAAAGTACCCTAAAACAAAGTGCAAGGCAGCATAGGCTCTAGGCTCTGAGGATAGCTCACTTTACTGTAAGGCCCTTACTGTTGAGTCTGAGGACAGCTCACTTTACTGTAAGGCCCTTACTGTTGAGTCTGAGGATAGCTCACTTTACTGTAAGGCCCTTACTGTTGAGTCTGAGGATAGCTCACTTTACTGTTGAGTCTGAGGATAGCTCACTTTACTGTAAGGCCCTTACTGTTGAGTCTGAGGACAGCCCACTTTACTGTAAGGCCCTTACTGTTGAGTCTGAGGATAGCCCACTTTACTGTAAGGCCCTTACTGTTGAGTCTGAGGACAGCCCACTTTACTGTAAGGCCCTTACTGTTGAGTCTGAGGAAAAGGCCCTAGCTGTAGACTAGCTCAGTGGTAATGCAGAGTGGCGTGTATGCATGTATATGTATGCATGCATGTATGTATGTATATGGATATATATATATATATATTTACCCCAAAAATATATGGGGGATTGGAAATGATGCAATTACATTGATGGAAGCAACATTCTTTCCGCAATATTAAGCTGATCCACCCCTAAGAAAGAAATTAATTAAAACAAAAATGCAGAGTGGCATCTATCACAGATCTGTAGGGGTTAATGACAAGGAATTACTGGACTGAAAATGGGTTGGCAGGCTCGAGTTGAGTGGTTAATCATGCAGAGGTGGTATTTTGACAGTTGGAACAGTCCCACGGGAAATGTGCCTCTGTTTTTGCAGAGAGAGATTGTTGATTGTTGATATTGATATATATGATTGTTGATATTATCCATATCCATATTGAAATAATTCCATTTCCAAAGTATACATTGGCAATAATGTACATTGTTACGTCATGCCAATAAAGTAATTGAAATATAATTGAGAGAGAGAGAGAGCGAGGGAGAGAGAGAATATATAGTGGATGTGAGCTTATTGTGTCATCTGCTCAGAGGTCCAGATCTTTATGGTGGAATTAAGGCCTGCAATTCTGGGCATTCCTGCATCTGCAGGAAACCCTCTTTATATTTATATTGGTCGATTTTTAAGGGCACTCCAGTACAGCAGATGGCGGTAATGCACCATAACACGTTGCCAACCGCCGACATGAAGCAACACAGGTAGCTAGCTAGCTACAGTGTTGCCAACTTAGCGACTTTGTCGCTATATTTAGCGAGTATTCAGACCCCTCTAGCGACACATTTTCAAAAAAGCAACTAGCGACAAATCTAGCAACTTTTTCTGGTGTTATTGGAGACTTTTGGAGACTCTGACGTGAAAGCACGTATCGTTCTTACTCTTCTCAACGAGCAGCGGGTACTGCCGTGGGCCCCACCCCCGTCCCAAAGCACTCACAGGTGGCCCAGTCCTCGCTCAGCTGTCCCTCCCAGCTGCAGTCAGAGCAGGAGATGTTCACCCCTCCGCGTCCAGACTGCAAATAAATCTCGCATGCGGGAAGCCGCCACTGGCTGATCCCGCCCTGGTGGGATCAGTGTTAACATTATCTTTGTAGATCAGGTTCCTGCATATTAACACTGATGAAGGACTGGGCTGACATTTCAAAATTAGTGGACATAAAAGGAACAAGGTGCGCATGTATGTTTAAGTGTGTGTGTGTGTGTGTGTGTGTGTGTGTGTGTGTGTGTGTATGCTTAAGTGTGTGGGCGGGATGTAAATGTAAAAAACTAAACAAAAAAACTAAAAAAATCAAATAAAAAACTAAGTAACTCCACCAGAGTGTCTCTTCTGGGTCACTTTTGCCGGTCCCAAGCCCGGATAAAGGAGGAGGGCTGGAATTGTGACGTAAAAAAAAAAACAAGAATCGACAGAAGAAAGTTCATTTGTAGTTCTAAACATATTTAGGGTGTTTTTTTACTCACTTTTTGTCTCTCCCACGAAGTTATTCCTCTCTCCTACAGCGTCCATCACAATTACATGCACATGACCAATTATGCAAATTAGGTGATGACGTCATTTAGCGACTTCTAGCGACTTTTAGGACAGCCAATAGCTACTTTCCTTATTGAGGAGTTGGGAACACTGGATAGCTAGGACATCAGTAGACAGTGGCTGCGTTTAAAACTCATCAAAGACACACCCTCGTCCACTTACCCTCGCCTTATGCCCTTGGGGGGAATCCTGGCGGCCATATTTGTCGTCGGTCCAAATGATTAGCCAAGCAAGAGAAGTTTGCAACGTAAGCCCCTCAGCCCTCGTTTTTAATGGAGTTTGTGAGTGTACAATTATGTTCACTTCAGGGCCTGAAATACCCCATAATTCAATTCGCGATGATTGTACATCCACTAAGAAAAGTCAGCCAAAACGTAAAACCTCAACTTCAATATGGAGTCAACATACAAGTGTAAGTAAAAACCAATGTAAATAAGTTAGAAATTGTCCTACTCATGTACAAACACGTCTCGTAAAAGTAATGATGTTTTTGTTTGGTTAGCTTTTGGAAATTGTAGAAATAAAAAATGTTCCTTCTTCAGAAGTTCCAACTAGGCAGGCTAAAGTTAGTTAGCTAATTAATTTTCTAGCTATCATACAGTAGGTGTATATTAATAATTATATAGTTAATATAAGTAGACATGCAATAATAATTCACTGTAGCGCATATAAAGCACCCACAAGCTACCGGTGGCTGAAAACACAATCGTCGCGGGACGAACGAGTGACGAATTTCTGGGTAAGGGCGGTCCATTTAAAATTAATTCCTTCCTCCCTCGCCCGTTGCCCTGCAAGTGTATACTTGTCAGATGTCATGGTACGTCATCAGAAGTGTCCATTTAATTTGAGGGCTGAGGGGAGAGGGGGTGTCTGTTAAAACCTGTTATGGCTAGGCGTTCCGCTGGTGGTACACCTCGACAACATCTGGTGAAATTGCAGAGCGCCAAATTCAAAATACAGAAATACTCATAATAAACGTTCAGAAAATATACAAGTGTTATACATCGTCTTAAAGATTAACTTCTTGTTAATCCAGCCGCTTTGTCAGATTTCAAAAAGGCTTTAAGGCGAAAGCATACCATGCGATTATCTGAGGAAAGCGCCCCGCTTACAAAAACATTACAAACATTTTCCAGCCAAGTAGAGGAGTAACGAAAGTCAGAAATAGCGATAAAATTAATCACTTACCTTTGATGATCTTCATCTGGTTGCACTCACAAGAGTCTGTTACACAATAAATGTTTGTTTTGTTCGATAAAGTCCATCTTTAAATCCCCAAAACTCAGTTTTGTTGGCGCGTTTTGTTCAGTAACAGGCAGACGAATACATCCTAATAGTACCGGTAAAGTTCGTCGAAACATGTCAAACGATGTTTATAATTAATCCTCAGGTTGTCTACTGTCTAAATAATCGATAATATTTCAACCGGACAATAGCGTCTTCAATAGAAAGGAAAAACAACGAAGGGTGTTCATTCTACAGTCCGCTTACAAAATGGTCTCATTCTTCCTCATTTTTCAGAAAACAAGCCTGAAACAATGTCTAAAGACTGTTGACATCTAGTGGAAGCCATAGGAACTGCAATCTGGGTCCTAACCCATTACATACTTTTTCGGCATTCAATAGAAAACAACACACATCAAAAATATCCCACTTCCTGGATGGATTTTCCTCAGGTTTTTCGCCTGCCATATCAGTTCTGTTATACTCACAGACATTATTTTAACAGTTTTGGAAACTTGTGAGTGTTTTCTATCCAAATATATGCGTATACTAGCTTCTGGGCCTGAGTAACAGGCAGTTTACTTTGGGCACCTCAGTCATCCAAACTTCCGAATACTGCCCCCTATTCCAAAAAAGTTAAATGTTTGTAATGCCGCCAGAGTCTTTCGCGCCAGCCTGACGAACACTGCTTAACCCCGCAGTTCATAATGTCATGGCATGGGGGGGTCTGTGTATTTACTATATCACTTCCTCACAGCTTTGATAAAGAGAGACTGGTATACCTGTTACATCTTCAGATTACACATACATTTTAAGCTAAAACATTGCACATGAATTACCCTGCAATGTAAGGGAAAGGCCAGTTGGTGTTGGGGGTTAATTGCCTTGCTCAAGGGCAGAACTGCAGATTGCCAGCTTGTGGATTCAAACCAGCGACTTTTCAGTGATGGTATAACCTACAGTGCCTTCAGAAAGTATTCACACCCCTTGACTTTTTCCATATTTTGTTGTGTTACAAAGTTGGATTAAAATGGGTTTAATTGTATTATTATTTTTTTTAAATCAAGGATCTACATAAAATACTCTAATGTCAAAGTGGAAGAAAATGTATTTACAAATGTTAGAATATATGAAAAAATAAAACACTAATTTATCTTGATTAGATAAGTATTCAACAGAGTCAATACATGTTAAAATCACCTGGCAGCGATTACAGATGCTAGTCTTTCTGGGTATGTCTCTAAGAGCTTTGCACACCTGTATTGTACAATATTTGCACATTATTCTTTTAAAAATTATTCAAGCTGGGGGGGGCGTTCCTGCGAATTGGCTTTTTCCACACTTGCTACTTAACTACATTTAAAACCATATACTTTTAGACTTTCACTCAAGTAGTATTTTACTGGGTACTTACACTTTTATTGGAGTCATATATATATATATTTATTTTTTTACAGTAGGCTACAGTGTGGTTTAGAAATAAACTGTACTTGCTAGTAAGCGGTTGATCAGTTCTGGCCAGCAACAAATCCGTTTCCTCAAACCATTCCGAGTACAACCGGTACGTGCGAGAGAGAGAGGCAGAGAGAGAGAGAGAGAGGCAGAGAGAGAGAGGCAGAGAGAGAGAGGCAGAGAGAGAGAGAGGCAGAGAGAGAGAGAGAGAGAGGCAGAGAGAGAGAGAGAGGCAGAGAGAGAGAGAGAGAGGCAGAGAGAGAGAGAGAGAGGCAGAGAGAGAGAGAGAGGCAGAGAGAGAGAGAGAGGCAGAGAGAGAGAGAGAGAGGCAGAGAGAGAGAGAGAGAGAGAAGAGAGTAGAAACGTGACGTCACGTGATTGCGTTCCACTCCCAAGCTGTCGGTGGGAGAAGACATTTCTGATTTTAGTCGAATATAGCATTTCGGTCTCTCGATTAATTTCACAAGCGCGTATTATTGTGTTTCATGCAGAATATTGCCATAGAATGCAATTGACAGACGTTGCATTGTAACGGCATTGCTGGTTTGTGGAGGAAACAAAAAGGAGGTAAGAAATAAAACCATTCTAACGAATCCATACAATTCATTCATTCTGTTACACGATTGAGCAAACAAACAAACAGATTTACAGAATGATCTGTGGATAAATAGAATGTACCTTTCTTGCCGCATTTACAAACGTTTGACTTGTTTTATTGAGTCCAGCTGAAAAAGACCTTATCATGTCGTAGGCTAGCTAGGCTCTACTCTGAAGGGCGCTGCTTCTCCATTGACAATAGTGCTTATCACGATGCAATTGTAGCATACAAACGGAGGCATTCTGCATCCTACCCATCCTTTAACATGAATAACAAATCTGAATTGGAAGGGGAAAAAAACATATCATATTGCGTAGATTCGTGGTCTGAAAACATCGTTTATTATCAGTATGGTAGTATTATTTGGTGTAAAAAAATCTATGCTGGGAAAATGCACTTCATCCATACAGACTCTACCTCTGTGATGGACATGACACATTTTGAATGGGACAAAATCTTATTATTTCAGTCGTCAATATGATTGAGATGCAAATATTCATCACACTGTCGAGCTTTATTAAAACATTTTTTTAAGTTATCTTATGTAGGCTACAATGTACAGTGCATTCGGAAATTATTCAGACCCATTTACTCTTTCCACATTTTGTTATGTTTCTGACTTATTCTAAAATGTTTTAAATAAGTTGTTTTCCTCATCAATCTACACACTACCCAATAATGACAAAGCGAAAACAGGTTTTTGTTAATATCTTATTTGCATAAGTATTCAGACCTTTTGCTATGAGACTTGAGCTCAGGTGCATCCTGTTTCCATGAGATCCTTGAGATGTTTCTACAACTTGGAGTCCACCTGTGGTATTTTCAATTGATTGGACATGATTTGGAAAGGCACACACCTGCCTATAGAAGGTCTCACATGTCAGAGCTAAAACCAAGCCATGAGGTCGACGGAATTGTCCGTAGAGCTCCGAGACAGGATTTTGTCGAGGCACAGATCTGGGGAAGGGAACCAAAACATTTCTGCAGCGTTGAAGGTCCCCAAGAACACAGTCTCCATCATTCTTAAATGGAAGAAGTTTGGAACCACCAAGACTCTTCCTAGAGCTGGCCGCCCGGCCAAACTGAGCAATCAGGGGAGAAGGGCCTTGGTCAGGGAGGTGACCAAGAACCCGATGGTCACAGAGCTCTAGCGTTCCTCTGTGGAGATGGGAGAACCTTCCAGAAAGACAAGCATCTCTGCAGTACTCCACCAATCAGGCCTTTATGGTAGAGTGGCCAGACGGAAGCCACTCCTCAGTAAAAGGCACATGACAGCCCGCTTGGAGTTTGCCAAAACACACCTAAAGACTCTCAGACCATGAGAAACAAGGTTCTCTGGTCTGATGAAACCAAGATTGAACTCTTTGGCCTGAATGTCAAGCGTCACGTCTGGATGAAACCTGGTACCATCCCTACGGTGAAGCATGGTGGGGGCAGCATCATGCTGTTGGGATGTTTTTCAGTGGCAGGGACTGGGAGACTAGTCAGGATTGAGGGAAAGATAAACGGAGCAAAGTACAGCGAGATCCTTGATGAAAACCTGCTCCAGAGCACTCAGGACCTCAGACTGGGGGGAAGGTTCACCTTCCAACAGGACAACAACCCTAACCACACAGCCAAGACAACGCAGGAGTGGTTTCGAGACAAGTCTCTGAATGTTCTTGAGTGGCCCAGCCAGAGCCTGGACTTGAACCCGATCGAACATCTCTGGAGAGACCTAAAAATAGCTGTGCAGCGATGCTCCTCATCCAACCTGACAGAGCTTGAGCGAATCTGCAGAGAAGAATGGGAGAAACTCCTGAAATACAGGTGTGCCAAGCTTGTAGCGTCATACTCAAGAAGACTTGAGGCTGTAATTGCTGCCAAAGGTGCTTCATCAAAGTACTGAGTAAAGGGTCTGAATACTAATGTAAATGTGATATTTTGGTTTTTTTTAAAACCTGTTTTTGCTTTATCATTATGGGGTAATGTGGGTAGATTGTTTTTTCCCCCCCCCTCATCAATGTAATCCATTTTAGAACAAGGCTGTAACGTAACAAAATGTGGGAAAAGTCAAGGGATCTGAATACTTTCCGAATGCACTGTATCTCTCTATTAAAGTATGGGTCGTATTTGTAAAAGGCTTGTCTTATGCATCATTACAACACGTCACTACATGAAAATGCACATTTACGGGTCGAACAGTCCAGTGCACAAGTCCGTAAAAACGTACCATTTCTGCAAAATAGCGGGCACGTGTCCAACATTGTTTGGTCCCGTAAATCTCCTATAACACTATACAGTATGTCTGTAAATCTCCTATAACACTATACAGTATGTCTGTTAATCTCCTATAACACTATACAGTATGTCTGTTAATCTCCTATAACACTATACAGTATGTCTGTTAATCTCCTATAACACTATACAGTCTGTTAATCTCCTATAACACTATACAGTCTGTTAATCTCCTATAACACTATACAGTATGTCTGTTAATCTCCTATAACACTATACAGTATGTCTGTTAATCTCCTATAACACTATACAGTATGTCTGTTAATCTCCTATAACACTATACAGTATGTCTGTTAATCTCCTATAACACTATACAGTATGTCTGTTAATCTCCTATAACACTATACAGTATGTCTGTAAATCTCCTATAACACTATACAGTATGTCTGTTAATCTCCTATAACACTATACAGTCTGTCTGTTAATCTCCTATAACACTATACAGTATGTCTGTTAATCTCCTATAACACTATACAGTATGTCTGTTAATCTCCTATAACACTATACAGTATGTCTGTTAATCTCCTATAACACTATACAGTCTGTTAATCTCCTATAACACTATACAGTATGTCTGTTAATCTCCTATAACACTACACAGTATGTCTGTAAACGCTTCAGTAAATCTCAAGAATCGGTCCAGACACATCCACCCACCTACCAAGACACATCTTGATATTCCAGTGTACGCCTTTGACGTTAGTTGCAATACATCTCTGTCCACGTACGCCCACGTCTCACCCACGTCTCTCCCACAAATGTCAGTAAATGGCCAAGGTTGCCCCCCCCTCCCACTGAATGCTAATGCTAGTCATTGGTAGCTTGCCTTAGTAGCTGTCACTGGTATATTAAACAAATACAATAAACGATTCATTTATTAAAAGAATGAGTGAATTAGGACTGAATTAATGAATGAAATTACTTTTCATCATTTTTATGATCACACATCAGGGTTCCGACACCTTTTCAGAAATAAAATTCAAGCACCACTATCCGGGTTTTTCCAGCGCCTCATGACATCGCTACTAAAACAAGTCTTAGTTCCTTGAATTAAAACACACAAATACACTTCTCGAAGGATGACAATTCGTTTCAGTTGAGCAGGAGAAAGCGGGTAATAGCATCTGCATAGGCTAAACAGTAACCTGAAACTAAAGTAACCTCCATGGAGACTAGCCCTATAGGCTAAGCTGGATGACTCCTGCCAGTACTCTGCTCGATTCTTTTGAAAACACTTTTAATTCATCTTTGAATTTTGAATGAGGTACTTACCTGCTTACATGGGTTAAAGGGGGTATAGCTCATATAGAGGAAATATGAACGAGCCTATTCAAAATTCAAAGGTCAACAAAAGTGTTTATAAACACGCTACTGACAGGAGTCATCCAGCTTGGTCCAGGGTGAGCCTCCATTGGGGTAGCTATATAGTGTTGATATCTGAGAGGTCCGTGGGATATAGGTTGCCCTGTTGGAAAAACTCCCCAGACATGATCCGTGCGGTGTGGCTCGCCAAGTAGCTCTGTTCCCTCTCCAATTAGCTCTGTTTCCTCGCCAAGTAGCTCTGTTCCCTCTCCAAGGGGCTCTGTTCCCTCTCCAAGGAGCTCTGTTCCCTCTCCAAGTGGCTCTGTTCCCTCTCCAAGGAGCTCTGTTCCCTCTCCAAGGAGCTCTGTTCCCTCTCCAAGGAGCTCTGTTCCCTCTCCAAGTAGCTCTGTTCCCTCTCCAAGTAGCTCTGTTCCCTCTCCAAGTAGCTCTGTTCCCTCGCCAAGTGGCTCTGTTCCCTCTCCAAGTGGCTCTGTTCCCTCTCCAAGGGGCTCTGTTCCCTCTCCAAGTGGCTCTGTTCCCTCTCCAAGTGGCTCTGTTCCCTCTCCAAGTAGGTCTGTTCCCTCTCCAAGGGGCTCCTCTGTTCCCTCTCCAAGGGGCTCCTCTGTTCCCTCTCCAAGGGGCTCCTCTGTTCCCTCTCCAAGGGGCTCCTCTGTTCCCTCTCCAAGTAGCTCCTCTGTTCCCTCTTCAAGTAGCTCTGTTCCCTCTCCAAGGGGCTCCTCTGTTCCCTCTCCAAGTAGCTCTGTTCCCTCTCCAAGGGGCTCTGTTGTTCTTTACTAAATTCAATGAACACCCCACTCTGGAAGTAAGGGGGCTTGACGAACCACACTGGTTTGCCGTTTTCCAGGCCATCCTCCTCATCGCTCATCCGGTTCACATTATCTTCTCTCCAAATGTGTCTCTCATCCTCTGTAAGCACTCTCCACCGTGTGTCTCTACACCCAATAGAACACAGTAAACAAATGCATAAATCTCAAGTCATGCATATTCATATTCCCACTCTTCAGAGAGAAGGCAAAAGTGTTATCTTTGTTGAATTGAGTTGTAACATTTACACAATCTCTAGACAAATCTACTTTACTAGCTAATTGCCTTTGCAAAAATATATGTCTTACTAGGTGTGTATGTATGATGCATCAGGGTTTGAACCGGGCTAGTTACCTAGCTAGTGTTAGCTAATTTATCAATAAAGATGGTGCTGTGCAAAACCACTAAATATACACCCATGCATTGTATGGGCAACAACAGTTTGTACAACAGTACAAGCAAATTATAGGCCATTGTATTAAATGTAACAAAAACACACAAACAGCTAGCCACTGCACCTGTACATAGCCCATCTATAATTTAGCCTAAACAACTACCTCTTCCCCTACTGTATTGATTGATTTATTTATTTTGCTCCTTTGCACCCCATTATTTCTATTTCTACTTTGCACTTTCTTCAACTACAAATCTACCATTCCAGTGTTTTACTTGCTATATTGTATTTACTTCGCCACCATGGCCTTTTTTTGCCTTTACCTCCCTTATCTCACCTCATTTGCTCACATTGTATATAGACTTATTTTTCTACTGTATTATTGACTGTATGTTTGTTTTACTCCATGTGTAACTCTGTGTTGTATGTGTCGAAATGCTTTGCTTTATCTTGGCCAGGTCGCAATTGTAAATGAGAACTTGTTCTCAACTTGCCTACCTGGTTAAATAAAAGTGAAAAAAATAAAAATAAAACTACAATATAAGCTAAAAGCCTAGCGCTGAGCTAGCTAATGTTAGCGCTTAGCAATTAGCATGCAACGGTTAGATACAAATGTCATAAAAAGTCAACTTAAAAAATATCATTAGTGTTGTTTATATATTAATACATTTATAACAGAAATTAAAAAATAATCTGAGACGCCATCTTGTTCTCATTAATTTACATCCAAAGTTAACCAGTTTAGTTTGGCTACACTCTTATGAATGAGAATCTCACTTGTTTTTCACTCGGTCAAAACAGTTATTATACATCAAAAATTACTAGAAAACTCATCACAGGTTAGATAAACAATGGATACATGGAGAGTTGGCTTCTCTTCCAACACAGGAGTTTGAGAGGTACACTCCTGTGGCAGTTGAGAATTTACTTTACGTACACGGTCCGGATATTTCCAGAAACGTATTAATGCATAATTGGGAATTGACAATCACAGAAATGACCATATCACTGATGAGCGGAAGTCTACAGTAGTCCACAATCAAATTGGGAAATTCCCACCCACGACCGGGCACCTCAAATTTCACAGGAATATAGCAGATCCGATTTCACTCAGAAATGTTGCTTTTTCATGCAGTGCTGCACATTACATTGTAATCTCATATTGTAGGAGTGGGGCTGGTGGGCTAGCTATATATGAGCGCAAAGCATACTGGGAGGGACACTGGGACAGCTGGTTTTGGTGTCATTTCACAGGTACCTCCACATGTATTGGCCGCTCAATGTTTTTCATAGTCATATCAGTATTTCATATTACTTAGCCAGTAGCCAATTTGTTGCTGGATTGAATATGAAGGTAATTATAGCTTTTATGATAGATAGCCAAACACATGATATTATACATTGATTAATCAAACTTCATATTCTTTTCAGATTTAATTTCCAAGGCAATTGGGTTTGGATCATATTTATTTTCAACTGGAGGGACATATCCGATTGTAATGGCAGGTAGGTTATAACTGAATTTAATTATCTCATTCATACAAGGATATCGTCATAGAGATATTTTGTTACTGTGACTTCTGTGTGTATTGACACTTATTTATTATGATTTTTTTAAAAGTTATAGTTATTATAAGCATGTTATTATCATATAATTGTAGTATGAGTGCACATTGCTTAACAGTATTATTTTATTAATCAAGTGCAAATGTTGTCTTGATCAGGTTCAATGACTTGTACTTCAACCCAGAATATATATTGTTTTCATTCAAGATGTGACTATTAAAGGGAATTACCAGTAACATCAACGTGATAGCTTTGTCCTTTTTTTTTAATTTTTTATTTCCGCAGAAAACAATTTCCCTCCCCTGCCTCGCTTCATCCCTCTGAAGCCATGTTTCTATCAGGATTTTAACGAGATCCCAGATGTACACCGTTCCATGTGCAAGAAGCTGTACTACCTATGGATCTGTGAGTCTGGCTGATCTCTATGTGCACTACTTTTAACCAGGGCACATAGGGTTTCTGGTCCAAACTAAGTAGTAGTGTACATGTATAGGGAACAGGGTGACATTTGGAAGACACTTCTGTGATTTAGAGACTGAGGCATCTGGGCTGGTTTCTCAGACATAGATATAGCAAAACTAGTTCTTTATATGCCATTTTCCGTTGAGAATGCTTTTAGGTCCGGTCCTGAACTTGGCTAAATTTGGGTGTGGGGAAACCAGCTTCAAATGTTCAAAAAGGTACTCTTTTTTTTATATTTAAAATACCATCATGCATCACAGCTAATATTCTGAAAGAGATGCCGGTAGAAAATTCGAGGTGCCGGTACTCTGTACCGGGCGCCACTGGCTCACTCTTAACAAATCCATTTACATACTGTATTTAATGTGTAGATCGTTTAAGTGGACGACATACCGGTAAACTGTTAAGTGCCTCATCTGCTACTGTTTGGCCTTCCTTTTAACATCACCTGTGTGTGTTTTGTTTTACCCAAAATAATATGGGGAAACGGGTATACAGTAGCAGGAAGGCTGGTATAGCTGGTTTGTGACATTTAGGCATCCATCCAAATAATAACGTTTTGGCTTTTTTCATCACAATCATCTTCCACTAGTTTAAAGCCTCCCATCTCTATACCATTTACCTGACAACAATAACTAAACATGAAGCTAATAGTTCAATCGTACGTTTTATATATGGATGATTGTATACCTTTTCATTTGTAATTTTCATTATCACTCAGGCCGGGGGGGGATATAAAAGTAAGTCTGAATACAGAAATAGGTAATCATTAGTTTGTGTCTCTTAGCCTACTAGTCAGTGTATTATGTGTTGAATGGATAGATGATTGCTTTAGTTTTAGAAAGTCCCAAATGGTACCCCCTATAGTGTTATTTTTGTTTATTGACTTGCCTAGTTAAATAAAAATGTAATTAACATTTTAAGAAGCAGACCATAACTTGGTCATAGAGATCTTTCCTTCATATCTCAGATTCTAAACCATGAAGCTACCCTTACTGTCTCTGTAGACTCCCGTACATAAAGCTACTGTCTCTGTAGACTCCCGCACATAAAGCTACTGTCTCTGTAGACTCCCATACATAAAGCTACTGTCTCTGTAGACTCCCATACATAAAGCTACCGCTACTGTCTCTGGAGACTCCCATACATAAAGCTACCGCTACTGTCTCTGGAGACTCCCATACATAAAGCTACCGCTACTGTCTCTGTAGACTCCCATACATAAAGCTACTGTCTCTGTAGACTCCCATACATAAAGCTACTGTCTCTGGAGACTCCCATACATAAAGCTACTGTCTCTGGAGACTCCCATACATAAAGCTACCGCTACTGTCTCTGTAGACTCCCATACATAAAGCTACTGTCTCTGTAGACTCCCATACATAAAGCTACCGCTACTGTCTCTGTAGACTCCCATACATAAAGCTACTGTCTCTGGAGACTCCCATACATAAAGCTACTGTCTCTGGAGACTTCCATACATAAAGCTACCGCTACTGTCTCTGTAGACTCCCATACATAAAGCTACTGCTACTGTCTCTGTAGACTCCCATACATAAAGCTACTGTCTCTGTAGACTCCCATACATAAAGCTACTGTCTCTGTAGACTCCCATACATAAAGCTACCGCTACTGTCTCTGGAGACTCCCATACATAAAGCTACCGCTACTGTCTCTGGAGACTCCCATACATAAAGCTACCGCTACTGTCTCTGGAGACTCCCATACATAAAGCTACCGCTACTGTCTCTGTAGACTCCCATACATAAAGCTACCGCTACTGTCTCTGTAGACTCCCATACATAAAGCTACTGTCTCTGTAGACTCCCATACATAAAGCTACTGTCTCTGTAGACTCCCATACATAAAGCTACCACTACTGTCTCTGTAGACTCCCATACATAAAGCTACTGTCTCTGGAGACTCCCATACATAAAGCTACTGTCTCTGGAGACTCCCATACATAAAGCTACTGTCTCTGGAGACTCCCATACATAAAGCTACCGCTACTGTCTCTGGAGACTTCCATACATAAAGCTACCGCTACTGTCTCTGGAGACTTCCATACATAAAGCTACCGATACTGTCTCTGTAGACTCCCATACATAAAGCTACTGTCTCTGTAGACTCCCATACATAAAGCTACCGCTACTGTCTCTGGAGACTCCCATACATAAAGCTACCGCTACTGTCTCTGGAGACTCCCATACATAAAGCTACCGCTACTGTCTCTGGAGACTCCCATACATAAAGCTACCGCTACTGTCTCTGTAGACTCCCATACATAAAGCTACTGTCTCTGTAGACTCCCATACATAAAGCTACTGTCTCTGTAGACTCCCATACATAAAGCTACTGTCTCTGGAGACTCCCATACATAAAGCTACTGTCTCTGGAGACTCCCATACATAAAGCTACCGCTACTGTCTCTGTAGACTCCCATACATAAAGCTACTGTCTCTGTAGACTCCCATACATAAAGCTACTGCTACTGTCTCTGTAGACTCCCATACATAAAGCTACTGTCTCTGGAGACTCCCATACATAAAGCTACTGTCTCTGTAGACTCCCATACATAAAGCTACTGTCTCTGTAGACTCCCATACATAAAGCTACTGTCTCTGTAGACTCCCATACATAAAGCTACTGTCTCTGTAGACTCCCATACATAAAGCTACTGCTACTGTCTCTGTAGACTCCCATACATAAAGCTACTGTCTCTGGAGACTCCCATACATAAAGCTACTGTCTCTGGAGACTTCCATACATAAAGCTACCGCTACTGTCTCTGGAGACTTCCATACATAAAGCTACCGCTACTGTCTCTGTAGACTCCCATACATAAAGCTACCCTTACTGTCTCTGGAGACTCCCGTACATAAAGCTACCGTTACTGTATCTGCAGACTCCTATACAAATCTGAAGTAACCAATTAAACTCTACTTTGCTAGATTAATCATCCAATAACAGACGGTGTTGTTTGTTTTCTATTTCCATTGCATGTCCTAATGAACACGACCAATGCTGCAGCAGTTGAAATAATGCAAGGTCGACCATTTAATATAGTTATTTAACCTTTCTCTCCCCCCCCACCGGTTATTGTTACAGTTAACAGTGCCACCTTGGCGGTCAATCTGATTGGCTGCCTGGCGTGGATGTGCGGCGGGGGCGGAGCCACTAACTTTGGCATGGCCATTCTGTGGCTCATCCTGTTCACCCCCTGCTCCTACGTGTGCTGGTTCAGACCCATCTACAAGGCCTTCAAGTAAGTACATCCTTCTTTCTGACACCTGGGGGTTGCGTTCAGTTCGGTTCAACGTTTTGCCAAAGTTTGGTCATTCAGTAAACGGTACCGATTCCATTTAAATAAATGTTGAACACCGTTCTGTCTTACTCATTTACATTACATTTACATTACATTTAAGTCATTTAGCAGACGCTCTTATCCAGAGCGACTTACAAATTGGTGCATTCACCTATAATATCCAGTAGAACAAACACTTTACAATAGTGCATCTAAATCCTTTAAAGGGGGGGGGGGGGGTTAGAAGGATTACTTTATCCTATCCCAGGTATTCCTTAAAGAGGTGGGGTTTCAGGTGTCTCCGGAAGGTGGTGATTGACTCCGCTGTCCTGGCATCGTGAGGGAGATTGTTCCACCATTGGCATACGTAACGCGAGTTACGTTACACTGTCATGGATGAGGGAGAGAGACGTACAGTACATGTTTCTGTGGCTCAGTAGGTAGAGCATGGTGTTTGCAACGCCAGCATGGTGTGTGCAACGCCAGGGTTGTGGGTTCGGTTCCCACGGGGGGGCCAGTACAAAAAAAAAAAATGCATGAAATGAAAATGAAATGTATGCATTCACTACTGTAAGTCGCTCTGGATAAGAGCGTCTGCTAAATGACTAAAATGTAAATGTAAAATGAGAAGGTGATGGGGCAACAAGCATAGCTCATACATCTGGATTCCACTTCTGACACTGTGTGTTACGTTATCATGAGGCAGAGAGGACGTCAGTCAAGTTACAGTAAACCATTTCCACAGTAGGTTAAATCCTGGATTTCTGACTAGATTTACTTCTCTTCTCCCCCCCCCCTTGTAGGACTGACAGCTCGTTCAACTACATGGCGTTCTTCTTCGTGTTCATGGCCCAGGTGGTGATCAGCATCATTCAGTGTATAGGCATCCCAGGCTGGGGCATCTGGTAAGGATGGAGCCTGGTTCAGTCTGATGAAGGCCACCGACGTAGGGCTGGGCGATATGGCCAGAATATCATATCATATATATGGTATTTTTTTTACATTTTGACGGTATTTTATGTTTTTGATTAAAAAAAGTTCTAAATTTGCTTTATGAGTAGTCGTGACCCTACAGTGGCTATATATATATATATATGTGTGTGTGTGTGTGTGTGGTCACGACTATTCATAAAGCAAATTTTGAACTTTTATTAATCAAATATTATAAATTATTTCAATGGGTCTTTCTCCATTCTGATTGTTTTATACTGTTCAATTCAACTTCGACCTAAAATAATTTTCTACAACCAAATGTTGCAATTGCGATTTAGAACAAAACACTTGGGTGAACTTTTGGAATCATGGAAATAGAATGTTTATTATAATTATATAGTTAGAATATAAATAATAGTGGGCACTTTGAATACGGTGTTGTTTGACATGACAACGAATAAAAATGCCACCGACGAGTTATTGTGACAGGGTAGGAACCAAAGTGATGTTCCGTGTTTCCTAGGGGACCTTATAATCTTTGGCTACATTAAATCTTTATTCATATAGCCAACATATTCATGCTTCGCCTATTCCTCTTTGATTTAGAAGATACTGTTGCACAAACACCATGCTGATTTAGGCCTCCACCAGTACTGGTATCAGGCTGTATTAGCTAGCTACGTTTGCTCTGACTCAGTACTTTTACTAGCTAGTTAGCTAGCCAGCTAGCCAGCTAGCCAGCTAACTAGTGATTAGCATTAGTGGCTAACACGATTTAGCTTAACTTGCTAAGAAAATACAAACTAGCTGTTTGCAGATGTAAGAAACACAAAATAATATTACAATTATAGAACGCTTGTGGATTTATATTAAGATCAAATTGGTAACAACATTGTTGTCGTCAACATTGTTGCATGTGCTGCACTGACCGTGCAGACTGAACGAAAGTGTCTCGTTCTCCTTGAGTGACGGGGTCTGTGTGGAAGCGGCGTGGAGAGAGAGAGCGGAGAGGGATGACTCAAGTAGCGGAGTAAACTATAGAAATGGACGTTACACACGGCGTATCACATTTAACAATCCAAACATTCAAATACCGTTATAGAAGTTAAAGTAAAACCCAAACCGGTCCATGCATCAATACCGGTGTGTATATAGTAAAATACAGTATACCGCCTAGCCCTATACTGATGGCCAAAACGTCAGTAAAAAAATAAAAACTTGAAATAGCCTATTAAAACACCAACATTCTAAATTCTTGGCGAAAGTCGTGCCTGTAAAAGGAATGGCCTCTGAGTCTGGTCCCTCTTAAGGTTTCTTCCTTCTAGGGAGCTTTTCCTTGGCAATGTCGGTGCTCTTTAATGGGGTCTAGGCCGGGTTACTGTTAACCATTTTGTGACAACAGTTGATGTAAAAAGGGCTAAACTATTTGATTGTCGGCCATTGGCCTACAGTTTAATAGTATTGTTAGCATTAGGGAACCCTGCCGTTAGAACAGTCCTCCACTTGTTTCTTCTTCTCCTTCTTTCCTCCAGTGGCTGGCTGGCTACCATCACCTTCTTTAGCACCAATATAGGCTCTGCTGTTGTCATGCTGATCCCCACCATCATGTTCACTGCCATGGCTGTCCTCTCCTTCACCGGGCTCACCAAGGTACAATATACACTTTACACTTCAGCACAGCCGAGCACTTTTCTCACTCTGACTACAGTATAATGCAACTCTAGTAACTATGTGAAATGTGTGGTTCATGTTACTGTATGTCAGGGTTTCCCAACTGGCGGCCTCGCGGGGCGAATTTTGTCTGCGGGTGATTTTATTGGTCCCCCAAGTATTTTATCTGCGCAAAATAAAAAAAATAATAATAAAAAAAAAATATGTATATATATATATATATATATATATATATATATATATATTTTTGTTGTTGTTGTTTTTTAATTATTATTAATATTTTTTCTTATTTTTATCTTTTTTGTATATTTGTATTTTTGTTGTATTTTCTTTGCTTTATTTTAATTTGTATATATTTTGTATTTATTTATTTAAAATTTTCTTTTCTTTTTTAAATTTTTTTTTGTCGTTGGACATAAGAGACTAAAAACACCAGCACCAAGTGATTTAAAATTTAGGAAATCTGTAACAAAGTATTCCCACGCATAATAGAGATATACTGTATTTGATTGTATACACATGTAAGTATTGATTATGTTTTAGTCAAATATTATATCTGTTTGGGCTTCTTGTGGTCAATTTGTAGTCTACTAATTATTTGCAATTATGTTCCGGGCCCTTCTGACCATGCGCTCTAGAAAAGAATCTGCAAGTCGTATGATCTGTGGAGGACAACAACCTGATGAGCTGCTACAGTAACAGGAGATCAGATCTTATTTAGAGCAAAGACAGTATTTATTTCTTGCGACCTTAGTTTGACTTGGCTGTAATATGACTCACAAAATCTCAGGGACTGGCGGTTAAAAATAATCCCATTTGCGAACTCGGGCACATTTAACCCCTCATTGATGTTTGAACACTGAAATGTTTAGTTAATTCCCCAGTTTAAAATATATATATATATTTTTTTTATCCATAAATATCTCTGACTCGTGCAGGTCCACACCAGAGTCGATGTTGGATAAAAACATATTTTTTTGGCCTGGTCTGACTTTTTACCTTTTTTGTTTGACAAGCAGTAATATGAATCTCTAACATCGTCTCAATCTCTCCCTGACTCTCTCCAGGTCCACAACGTGTACTGTGACACCGGGGCCAGTATTATATACAGTCTGGTCCAAAAGTATTGGCATTTATATGGTCAAATGATATGAAAATAGAGGTCTTTTTTCACACACATCTATTGTAAAATATGGTAATACATATTTGATTATTATGGGGCTATTTTGTTTCCGTCCTGGGGCTCTTGTTAAGGTCGACGACATCATGAACTTTACACAGTACCAGGACATTTTAAAAACCCTGGTTGCCTCTGCTAGAAGGTTGAAAGTTAGCCACAAGTGGATCTTCCAGTAAGACAATAACCCCAAGCACACATCAAAATCCACAAAGAAATGGTTATTTGACCACAAAATCTAAATTTTGCAATAACCATCTCAGTCTCCAGCCATGTGATCGAACCCCATTGAAAACCGGTGGTTTGAATTAAAGAGGGCAGTCCATAAGAACAGACGAAGGATATCAAGGATCTGGGAAGATTATGTATGGAAGAATGGTCTAAGATCCCTCCCAATGTGTTCTCCAACTCCTAAAACATTTTACAAAAAAGCGCAGTGTCGTTATCCTACCAAGGGGAAGGTTCTGGGGTACAGGGGTGGCAATTTCTTTGCCCTATTTTTAATTATTTTTAATTTTTTTAACTTGTTAAACAAAATCTATTTCTCTTAGCAATTGTATAAAATATGAGTTTCCCCCCAAAAAAATTGCATACAATGTAGCTCAGTATTTTAATTATTTATTTTATAGTTTTTTTTGCTCGTCTTTATCAAGGGTGCCAATCATTTAGGACCTGACTGTATGTCTGTATGTCTCTCACACTATCTCAATCTTTCTCTCTCTCTCTCTCCACGTGCAAAACATGTACCGTTGCACCGAGGGACAGTAATCTTTCTCTCTGTCCTCTGTTTGACTTTCTCGCTCGCTCGCTTTCTCGCTCTCTCAATTCAGTTCAATTGAAAGGGCTTTATTGGCATGGGAAACGTGTTTACATTGCCAAAACAAGTGAAATAAACAAAAGTGAGAAGACACAAAACATCGACAAAAAAAAATGTTTTTCTCTAGGAGAGAAAAGACCGTATTCATTCTCAAAGACCTCTGTATGACTTGCAGTAATATAACTCACACACCATGTCTCCCTGACAACATGTACTGTGGCACCGGGCCAGTATTCTGTACGTCTCTCTCACACACTAGCTACTAGCTATATAACACACTCTAATACCATCTCTCTGACTCTCTCCAGGTGCACAACATGTACCGTGGCACTGGGGGCAGTATGAGTAAAGCCCAGGAGGAGTGGACCACCGGGGCCTGGAAGAACCCTCACGTCCAGCAGGCAGCGCAGCAGGCCGCTGTGGGGGTGGCGCAGGGAGCCATGCAGCAGCAACAACCCCAGTACTCACAGGCACCCACCTACAACTACGACGACCCGGGCATGTAGGGCAGGTTGGAGGAGAGTGTCAGGGTGGGAGATGGGGGAGTGTGAGAGGGGGTGAGATATAGCCAGGGTGGAGGGGAGGGTGGGAGATGGGGAGGTGAGATATAGCCAGGGTGGAGGGGAGGGTGGTGAGATATAGCCAGGGTGGAGGGGAGGGTGGTGAGATATAGCCAGGGTGGAGGAGAGGGTGGGAGATGGGGGAGTGTGAGAGGGGGGTGAGATATAGCCAGGGTGGAGGGGAGGGGGGTGAGATATAGCCAGGGTGGAGGAGAGTGTCAGGGTGGGAGATGGGGGAGTGTGAGAGGGGGGTGAGATATAGCCAGGGTGGAGGGGAGGGTGGGAGATGGGGAGGTGAGATATAGCCAGGGTGGAGGGGAGGGTGGTGAGATATAGCCAGGGTGGAGGGGAGGGTGGGAGATGGGGGAGTGTGAGAGGGGGGTGAGATATAGCCAGGGTGGAGGAGAGGGGGGGTGAGATATAGCCAGTGTGGAGGGGAGGGGGGTGAGATATAGCCAGGGTGGAGGGGAGGGTGAGATATAGCCAGGGTGGAGGGGAGGGGGGTGAGATATAGCCAGGGTGGAGGGGAGGGTGTGAGATATAGCCAGGGAGGAGGGGAGGGTGAGGTATAGCCAGGGTGGAGGGGAGGGTGAGATATAGCCAGGGTGGAGGGGAGGGTGGTGAGATATAGCCAGGGTGGAGGGGAGGGTGGGAGATGGGGAGGTGAGATATAGCCAGGGTGGAGGGGAGGGTGGGAGATGGGGAGGTGAGATATAGCCAGGGTGCCAGTCTGTTTTCTCGCCAACTCCTTATGGAATTGTCAGTTGGCATGAGAGATAAAACGGAACCACACAGGGTAGGTGAGGGAGGGACAGACTGAGAGAGGTGAAAAGGGATGATCATCAAATGAGAACAAAATTCACAATTTAGGGTGCAATTCAGAATATGATGTAATGTTTTGATTTTGTTTCGAAAGGTTCCCCCTAAGCGTAGGAATATTATGTTTGACTGAACTCCCACATCTATCCGCTAGCACGGACCAACACTTTAACCATGCACATAGTTACTATTACACATAGTTAACCACGCAAGCTGAATTTCTCTGCTTCCATGTGCCAGACAGACACTTGCACTGCCCCGTAATTCTGATTCGCTTTGAATAGAAGAATATAATAAACACAGTCTTACTAGAGCCAATGACATGTTTCAGAATATATTACGGGTTTTAGTGAGTGATCTCATTGCTTTTGGAAGGATGTTTTTATTTTATGGAAGGAGCTTAGCAGAAACTAGTAGGATTGTGATGTCTTGTTTTTTTTTGAGAAACAATTTATACTTGTTTTTGCAGTGCTGTATTATTATAAAGGATACAGTTTGGCCACGTGGACATGACAAAAAAAAATGCAGGAAAATCTTATTTTAATCGTATTTAAAAAAAGGATTAGCGTAATTTTGTCCATGTTGAATTTTATTTAGATTCTCAGGAAAGGTGTGATATCCATCTACCTTGTTTTAGACATAGAAATGGATAGAAATACAATAGAAGTCTATATCTAGTCTGTGTGTTTAGATCTTACCTAGTTGCTGGATAGCAATGTCAACCTTTGGCTAGCATTGCCTAGAGTGGAAATACCAGACTGCTGTTGGCTTCTTCATCTCCCGTCACAAGTCATAACAAAGCCATGTTAGAAATGTCTACTAGTTCCTTACCATTTTACGTTTCAGGTTATATGGGGAGTGTTTTTTTTTTTTAACAGTCATTATGTTATTGACTATCAGCAAAACAAAGAATAGGTGTTTTAATAATAACAAGTAATTTAAAAACACACACTTACAGTGTTCAGGTTTGCATAGGATGGAACATTCCAAGTAAGTATGGTAACTGTAACCCAGTTAAGAATTAAGTTGTAAATGTAGTCTTCATTCCCCATTTGAAGATATTGTATTTGCTGTTAGTAGATGTTATGAACGTTTATTCCCATTGGTCAAGCCTCTCACTAATCCTAAAGTGAACCCCTGTGAAACGAATGCAGCAACAACAACAACAAAAAATGACCATATTACCCAGGGGGGGGGGGGGGGGGACAAAGCTGGTTGTAATGGTGTCATTGGTGACGTCATAACAATCAGTTTTACTCTGGGTAATGGTGGATTTTAACCTTGACGAGTGGAAACATAAATGTGGTTGTCAACGTTAGTACATGAGTGTGGTTATGACTAGCGGGAGTACGGCTACGACCGGAAGTGACATTTTCGTTGCAGGTTAGGAGAGCTTTTTAGCTAACCCTTTTCCTAACCATAACCTAAGTCTCCTAACCTGCTGTGTAAATTAACCTAACCTGCTACCGGCTCGTAGGTGTACTCCCTCTAGTCAGAACCCATGAGTATAGATGTGAAATGGTATATATAAAAAAATATATTGTTAACACAAATATCTCATTTTATGAACTGAAACTGGAAGAAAATAACTATCTAGCCTTTGTCTTTAGTCTCAAAATAACTCTTAAATGAAGAATTCTTTAATGAATAGATAGATATTACAAAAATGTGTATACAGTATTAGACTTGAAACAAATGTGACTGTGTACATGAACGACAGTTTTTTCAAAATCCTGTGAATTGTCTTGTCTGATTGTGTGATGATATTCAACATGATTTTCTTTTTAAAATGTTCTCAATTTTTTTTTGGGGGGGGGGGTTGTACAGACCTGCCTTTCCCCTGTATATTTTCTATGATGTGTGTGTGTGTGAATGCAGCTCAGTTCTTTGTCTCTCTGGTTGTTGGTATTATATGTTTGTAAAGGCTTTTAATGTGTTTTATTCGAGGCACAGATAACTATTCACTAAAACTGGAATTTCAACCTCAGTGCTTGCTGT
Organism: Salmo trutta; assembly: GCF_901001165.1. Taxonomy (NCBI): domain Eukaryota; kingdom Metazoa; phylum Chordata; class Actinopteri; order Salmoniformes; family Salmonidae; genus Salmo; species Salmo trutta. Next base: position 54,111,197 of record NC_042963.1, read on the forward strand.
ATTCACTTTCACATGCAACGTGAATTTACAGATCAACTTGTAATCATAAAATGAGCATCAGTGGACCTAATGGATGTTTGTAAATTGATATATATATATAGGCACCACCCAGATGATAGGGTGTGTTGTAATGAATTAATATTGCACCAGAAAAATCACATTAGTATAACCTATCCTGTAGACTATAATCCTTTTAGCCTGGCATCTGAACCGGATGTCATTACGTTTCACCAGTGTTAGTGGTGAGTGTCTGGTTTAACCAGGCTACAATCTTTAACCCCATGTCCATCTGTAGTAACATGCTCTGTTAGGTGGACAGAAGCCTTGGTTCTTTACTGTGTATTCTAGTACGTGCAACAGAACAAAACGTTTCTCTGTGTGTAGTAAGTCAATAGGTGTGGTTTTGGTGAATTCGTGAGTCAAGATCAGACCGTGTGCAATGTTGTGTACATAAAGTCACATAACAGTATGTGTGGTAATTGTTGTTAAATACAAATGTGTCCAAGTTTACCATTTTACAATGCTCTGTAGATTTGTTATCTCTCAAATGGCACCTATTCCCTATGTAGTGCACTTCTTTTTTAACCAAAGCCCATTCCCGATAGTGAACTACTTCTCATGCACTATATAGGGTGCCATTTCAAATGCAGACCTGGTCTGAAGTAAGGCACTATATAGACAATAGGGTTCCATTTCGGGGACACACCCAGTGACCAGAACTGCAGTCCTTTTTGACAGTCGGCCATATTCAATCTTCCATATTGTTGTTGGGTCATGTATGTTGTTCCACAGCTTTTGAAAGCCATTTTCCTCATTGACCATGATCTACCCTGGTTCCCTTCTGTATGTGTTTTAAAATGTATCCTGTACTATAATAACATAAGTATAGATATATCAATGACTTGAAATGAGGTAAATATTAACATTGCCATGGATAAATAAAACAGGTATACAGTGCATTTGTATGGATTACAAAGAAAAAAAATCTCATGTACTCACAATAGCCTGTAATGACAAAGCAAAAAAAACAACAGGTTATTAGGAATGTTTGCATATTTATTAAAATAAACTGAAATTACATTTCCATAATTATTCACACCCTTTACTCTGTACTTTGTTGAAGCAACTTTGCCAGTGATTACAGCGTCGAGTCTTCTTGGGTATGACGCTACAAGCTTAGCACACCTGTATTTGGGGAGTTTCTCCCATTCTTCTCTGCAGATCCTCTCAAGCTCTGTCAGGTTGGATGGGGAGCGTCGCTGCACAGCTATTTTCAGGTCTCTCCAGAGATGTTAGATCGGGTTCAAGTCAGGGCTATGGCTGGGCCACTCGACATTCAGAGACTTGTCCCAAAGCCACTCCTGCGTTATCTTGTCTGTGTGCTTAGGGTCGTTGTCTCCCAGTCCCTGCTGCTGAAAAACATCCCCACAGCATGATGCTGCCACCACCATGCTTCACCGTAGGGATGGTGCCAGGTTTCCTACAGATGTGACGCTTGGCATTGAGGCCAAAGAGTTCAATCTTGGTTTCATAAGACCAGAGAATATTGTTTCATGGTCTGAGGGTCCTTTTGGCAAACTCCAAGAGGGCTGGCATGTGCCTTTTACTGAGGAATGGCTTTCGTCTGGCCACTCTACCATAAAGGCCTGATTGGTGGAGTGCTGCAGAGATGCTTGTCTTTCTGGAAGGTTCTCCCATCTCCACAGAAGAACTCTGGTGCTCTGTCAGAGTGACCATCGGGTTCTTGGTCACCTCCTTGACCAAGGCCCTTCTCCCCCGATTGCTGAGTTTGACCAGGTGGCCAGCTCTAGCAAGAGTCTTGGTGGTTCCAAACTTCTTCCATTTGTGAATGATGGAGGCCATTGTGTTCTTGGGGACCTTCAATGCTGCAGAAATGTTTTTGTATCCTTCCCCAGATCTGTGCCTCGACACAATCCTGTCTCGGAGCTCTACAGACAATTCCTTTCACCTCATGGTTTGTTTTTGCTCTGATGCACTGTCAGCTGTGGGACCTTATATAGACAGGTGTGTGCTTTTCCAAATCATTTCCAATCAATTGAATTTACCACAGGTGGACTCCAATCAAGTTGTAGAAAACATCTCAAGGATGATCAATGGAAACAGGATGCACCTGAGCTCAATTTTGAGTCTCATAGCAAAGGGTCTGAATTCTTATGTGAATGTATTTCAGCTTTTTTTATATATATATATATATATATATATATATATATATATTTGCAAGCATTTTTTTAAAAACCTGTTTTCACTTTGTCATTATGGCGAATTGTGTGTAGATTGAGGATTTGTATTTATTTAATCCATTTTAGAATAAGGCTGTAACAAAATATGGAAAAAGTCAAAGGGTCTGAATACTTTCCAAAGACGCTGTATACAGTCTATATGTACATGCTATGAGCAGATGGATAGTAATGTTATGATCGTTCAGGAAACTGTGTCTCAGAGATTTTTTTGGTTTTATTATTTTTTATCTTTCACTGATGGATAAACAGTTTTTGTTGCATCTTGTGTCTGAGTGTTTTTTTTATATATTCCCCATTTTATTATTATTATTATTATTTTTTAATTTTCTGACTGGTGGATTAACGTATTGAGTGTATCGGTCATAACTACTTTCTCTTGTGTGCTAACAGTATTTGCATTTCAGTCATGGCTTTATATTATAACTATTAGAGCTACCAACCGTTGATGTAGACTTCGTGAGACAACGTGACGTAGGTTTCCATCACAGACGGAAATTCAGAGTATCAAGGAGTGAGTGGGAGAGTCCGGGAAAAGTTACAGACCTGTATTTAAACTACATTTGACTGACTCCTAGTTGGTCTCAAGGATGTCTGATAAACATAGTCCATTTTTCCTTTCTTGAGTGAATGAGCTGACAGGAAACAAATTAAGTAAAGGTAGTAGTGTAGCGGAGGAATCTCTTAAGTTGTTCATCATTCATTATTTGAAGAACGTCCAACTGTTTATTACATTTGAGTCATTTAGCAAACGCTGTTACCCATAGTGACTTACAGGAGCAGTTAGGGTTCAGTGCCTTGCTCAAGGGCGAGAGAGAGAGTGAGATTGCAATCGCATTGGCTGTCCTGCCTTGAACTTCCTGAACCTTTTACTCCTGATTGGATAACAGAGAGAGAGAGAGGCACGCAGTCTCCAATGATTGGATAACAGAGAGAGAGAGAGGCACGCAGTCTCCAATGATTACACCTTGGCTTATTATACTGAACAGAAATATAAATGCAGCATGTCAAGTGTTTCATGAGCTGAAATAAAAGATCCCTGAATTTTTCTATAAAACACAAAAAAAGCTTATTTCTCTAAAATGTTTTGCACACATTTGTTTACATCCCTGTCAGTGAACATTTCTCCTTTGCCAAGATAATCCAAGATATGCCACACCTGTCAGGTGGATGGATTATCAAGAAGCTGATGAATAAACAGTCTGATCATTACACAGGAGCACCTGATGCTGGGATAATAAAAGGCCATTCTAAAATGTGCAGTTTTGTCACACAACACAATGCCACAGATGTCTCAAGTTTTGAGGGAACGTGCAATTGGCATGCTGACTGCAGGAATGTCCACCAGAGCTGTTGGCAGAGAATTTCTTTACCAATAAGCCGCCTCCAACATCAATTTAGAGAATTTTGCAGTACGTCCAACCGGCCTCACAACTGCAGACCACGTGTAACCACGCCAGCCCAGGACCTCCACATCCAGCTTCTTCACCTGCGGGATCGTCTGAGACCAACCATCCGGACATCTGATGAAACTGAGGAGTATTTCTGTCTGTAATAAAGCCCTTTTGTGTGGGAAAACTAATTGTGATTGGCTGGACCTGGCTCCCCAGTGCATTGGCATATGCCCTTCCAGACCCACCCATGGCAGCTCTCCTGCCCAGTCATGTAAAATCCATAGATTAAGGCCCAATTCATTTATTTCAATTGACTTAATCGTATATGAACCGTAACTCAATTGAAATTGTTGCATGTTGCGTTTATATTTTTGTTCCATGTATAGGAAGAATAAAGGGGTTTACTAACATCTGTTGACAAGACTGAAAAACTGAAAAGCTGCATTGAATGACGACAGCTTTCTTTTGATATAGGACTGTTCATTATAGAGTGGAATACCAGATAAAATGACTGTCACCTAATGATATTTCAGCTCTAAGGATTTTTTTTTTTTTTTAAGATTATCCTGGTTTTTGATGTCGATAATTTTTTTAGACATGAAATGCACTAAGCATTATGTGGGTTGAATGCTGTAACAACACAGAATAACACAATTAATTAAAGTCCCATGATGTTAGTGACTGTCCATTACTGCTTATCACTTATTCACTTAATTTTAAAATATTTAAGTTGTGTATATTACATTTGTTTTAGGCTTATTCGATAAATATTATTTAATTCCAAGTCATCATCTCATGACAAAATCTATATTTTAGTAGTTCTTCAAGGTAAATAAAGCACACTTTTATGAATGCTGAATACCACTATCAATCTTAGGTCATGTATTTTCAGGTAAAGACCCTCTTGATTGTATGTTCTTCAGTCTCTTCTCTCTGTCTCACACTGGACAAGTAGGCACGCAATGGATTATGGTCATTGTAGTTAATTACCACGTTTTCTGTGCTAAACTTTGTAGAATATTGGCCTGTTAGAAACTACAAATCCCTACTACATCGCACAGTTTGGGCTTGATCTAAAGAAACGCAATTAAAATAATTGAATGAACCTTGGTCAATTAGTTGTTTAAAAACAAAAAAATAACCGGCAGGTCGGTTAATCAGCCCAAATTCTCACTGTAGTTGAGGGGGTGTGAAGAGACCTGATTTCTACCTATTCATTTGATCATTAAGGTCGGTTGCTATGATTGTCAAACTACTAGTGAAAGAACATGTTGAGAGACTGGTTTGAAGGAAATTGTTTAATTGAATATAAGGCATGTGTGCCCAAATCAAATGTTATTGGTCGCATACACATGTTTAGCAGATGCTATTGCAGGTGTAACGAAATGCTTGTGCCATTCAGAGGGTTGTTCTTAGGGGAAGGTGTTCTTAATGTTTTGTACACTCAGTGTACAGTAGGTCTACACTGACACCCTTTAGAATGGACGCATAGTGTTCACTTGCATGCTTGTTCTTCGCATAGAATTAATTATAATTTGTTCTATTGCTATGTTTCAGGTGTTTGGAAGACAAAGGTTAAATAAAGAGAAATATATAAATTAACATTTTTATTGTTCATTAAAATGACAACAATCCTCCATGAGAATTACTGTAGGCCTATAATAATAATTCTACACTGAACAAAAATATAAACGCAACAATTTCAAAGATTTTACTGAGTTACAGTTCATATAAGGAAATCATTAAATTGAAATAAATTCATTAGGCCCTAATCTCTTGATTTCACATAACTGGGAATACAGATATGCATCTGTTGGTCACATACCTTTAATAAAAAGTAGGGGCTTGGATCAGAAAACCAGTCAGTATCTGGTGTGATCACCATTTTCCTCATGCAGCGCGGCACATTTCCTTCGCATAGAGTTGATCAGGCTGTTGATTGTGGCCTGTGTATGCAGGCCATGGAACAAGTTGGACATTTTCAGCTTCCATGAATTGTTTACAGATTCTTGTGATATGGGGCCGTGCATTATCATGCTGAAACATGAGGTGATGGCAGCGGATGAACGGCACGACAATGAGACTCAAGATCTCGTCACGGTATCTCTGTGCATTCAAATTGCCATCAATAAAATGCAATTGTGTTCGTTGTCCGTAGCTTATGCCTGCCCATACCATAACCCCACTGCTACCATGGGGCACTCTGTTCACAACGTTGACATCAGCAAACCGCTCACCCACATGACTCCATACATGCTGTCAGCCATCTGCCGGGTACAGTAGAAACCGGGATTCATCCGTGAAGAGCACACTTCTCCAGCGTGCCAGTGGCCATTAAAGGTGAGCATTTGCCCACTGAAGTCGGTTACGACGCCAAACTGCAGTCAGGTCAAGACCCTGGTGAGGACAACGAGCACGCAGTTGAACTTCCCTGAGACAGTTTCTGAAAGGTTGTGCAAACCCATTTTCATCAGCTGTCCGGGTGGCTGGCCTCAGACTATCCCGCCGGTTGTGGCGGTTCTGGGGTGGCGTGGTCAGTGGTTGTCAATCCGGTTGGAGGTTTTGCCAAATTCTCAAAAATAACGCTGGAGGTGGCTTATGGTAGAGAAATGAACATTCAATTATCTGGCAACAGGTCTGGTGGACATTCCTGCAGTCAGCATGCCAATTGCACGCTCCCTCAAAACTTGAGACATCTGTGGCATAGTGTTGTGTGACAAAACTTCACATTTTAAAGTGGCCTTTTATTGTCCCCAGCGCAAGGTGCATCTGTGTACTGGTCATGCTGTTTAATCAGCTTCTTGATATGCCACACCTGTCAGGTGATTTGATGATTTTTTGCAAAGGAGAAATGCTCACTAACAGGGATGTAAACACATCTCTGGGATGTGAAACCAACGCATTACATGTTGAATTTATATTTTTGTTCAGTGTACATAGGTAGCCTATATTTCACATTCCATCCACCTTGCTGAATAATCACAATAGCGGCCAGCATGATGACAATACCTACCAGAGGAAATTGGTTTATCTGACAGGACTGGGAGCCTCATGCTTTTCAGGATGGTGCTGAGATCCCATCTCAATAAGTGCCCTGCACTGGCTCAGCATTGTACAACAAAAATACATTTTACATATATATTTTTTTTATTTGTACAGAATTTGATCTCAATCAATATTAACCATACATCTATCTATCTTCACCCGTTACGCATTCAGAAACATTGGACCACACTGTATTTTGTTGTTGCTCTCACGCTAACGTGCGAGATCCAGCCCCCGACTACGCGGTCGCAATATGCCCCAACTTCCCCCCCTCCCCCGCGGACTGCCTGGTTTGAGATGAGTGGAAGATGTCGGTTTCGGGTCTGAAGGCCGAATTGAAGTTTTTGGAGTCAATTTTTGACCCAAATCACGAACGTTTCAGAATTATCGATTGGAAGCCCGATGAGCTTAGTTGTCAGTTTAATGTAACCGGTGAAAAACTGTTGATAATACATTGTAACATCACGGTAAGAAAGGAAACTAGCTAGCTAACGTAGCTAGTACAGGCACAGGGCGAGCGATAAACATGACGAATTTGGGATTTCTCAAGCCGAACACTGCGAAAACACAAATCAGCTAAGCTAGCTTTGTTTTTGGAGATCATTTAGCTAGCCACATAATATATAAATGTGTTGAGACTTTTCAGTTAGTTTATACTCTTCATAAAAAGGGGCCATATGTCCAGGTATAGTTAGCTATGCTAGCTAACTCGTTAGAAAACAAGAAATAAGATCATATTTGTAAACGATACCGTTGGTTGTTAGAAAGCTAATGTTAGCTAGGAGGCTAATGCGTCTAAATAAAACAACTCAGAATGTCTTTTGCCACAGGGCCAATCTATTAAAATGTATCTGATATTTGTACCTTATTTTACTTATACAATAACTTGTCAGAAGGTAACGTGACCTGCGAACACGATTGCTGACTAATGGAGATAAAGAATAGTCCTGCGTATTAGCTAGCTAACTAAAAACCAGGACATAACGTTAACAAGTCAGCGCTACTAGGTAGGTAGTGCGTGTTGCATATTTATCGATGCTTCTACATGTAAAATATAATTCCTTTATCCTGAAGTAGCTACAGTTCAGTCTTGTTCCATTTAGAGCTTTAACAAGTAATGATGTGATCAATTGATCATCCCTCCCCTTCCAGGAGTCATACCCCTCTACACCTCCAATCTGGTTTGTTGACTCTGATGACCCAAGTCTGACAGAGGTGTTGGAGCGCCTGGAATATGTCAGAAAAGGAACATCTTTGGTAAGACACTTACCTGTGTGTGTGTGTGTGTGTGTGTGTGTGTGTGTGTGTGTGTGTGTGTGTGTGTGTAGACTGTGGAGTTTTCTTCCTTCATCTTCAACACTATGTGCTGTAGGATGGAGCTACTGCCTCTCATAGAAGGCATAGGCCCTAATATCACCTACAAAATTGGTTAATTGTAAAAAAGAAAATAAAAATGTTTAAAAGGGTCCGTCAAACTATATATGCCTTTTACCCAAAGTGTGCCTTTAACCCATACATTTTTACAGATGGGTGACCCCCAACTGGAATTGAACCCACAACCCTTGCAGTTGTCAGTGACATTTATTTTAAAAATGTAACCTTTATTTAACTAGGCAATTAATTTAAGAACATTTTTTTATTTAATACACCCCGGCCAAACCCTAACCCGGACGACGCTGGGCCAATTGTGCGCCGCCCTATGGGACTCCCAATCACGTCTGGTTGTGATACAGCCTGGAATCGAACCGGTGTCTGTAGTGACGCCTCTAGCACTGAGATGCAGTGCCTTAGATTGCTACGCCACACTGGAGCCATGCTCTACTGACTGAAGGCGTCCGCGTGCTTCCCATCCGAGAAACAGTTTGGAGCAGTTTGCGTATGTATTATGACATTTTGTGATGTTTTTGTTAGTCTTGGTATTTGTCAAAGGGTTTTTGTTTTGTCTGGTCGTGCAAAACATTTTTCGAGGCAAGCTGAAGTCTACACCCCTTCGTCAGTGATTCGTCAACAGTAGGGATTCAGTGATTCGTCAACAGAAGGGATTCAGTGATTCGTCAACAGAAGGGATTCAGTGATTCGTCAACAGTAGGGATTCTTCAATGAAGTGTGTGTCACTCAAAGAGCAAATTGTTTTTCATGCATATTTTTTATATTTGAAATTCAACCTTCATTTTTATTTAGCTAGTCAAGTCAGTTAAGAACAAATTCTTATTTACTATGATTGCCTACCTCGGTCAAACCCTAACACGGACGACGCTGGGCCAATTGTGCTCCCCCCTATGGGACTCCCAATCACGTCCGGTTGTGATACAACCTGGAATCGAACCAGGGTCTGTAGTGACGCTACTACCACTGAGACGCCCCTCGGGAGCCCCTATACAGAAATACTGAACCAAACATCTTAGTTAGAGGAAGGAAAAAGGAAACCGCACACTGCTCTTGATAGTATCACTGATCTTTAATGAGCTTACGTATCGGCGTAAGCTCATTTTCCTTCATCCTGTTTCAACTGTTGCCATGTGTAACAGTGTAGGTTCTGTCCCTCTCTTCGCCCCAACCCGAGCTCGAACCAGGGACCCTCTGCACACATCAACAACAGACACCCCACGAAGCATCGTTACCCATCGCGCCACAAAAACCGCGGCCCTTGCAACGCAAGGGGAAACCCTACTTCAAGTCTCAGAGCGAGTGACGTCACTGATTGAAATGCTATTAGCGCGCACCACCGCTAACTAACTAGCCATTTCACATCGGTTACACATGCACATCTGAGCAATCTTATTGCAGGTGCGAGTGCCTTTTTAATTTTTTATCTTAGTTAGATGTAAAATTCCACGACTTACATCTCTGCAAAAACATCAAAATTAATGACAGATTTCTTCAATTATCTGACTGTTTTGCTACGGCATCTCAAGATGGACAAACAGTACTATCGCTGCATTTTTCCCCTTGTTTTTCAAGCGAAGGTATTTAAGGGAGTATGCGAGCACACTCTTTCGGTCCTCAGCTAGGCGCCAGCTGAACCAAAGCATGCGGAAAGCTTGAGCCACATAGAACACTGACTGTAAGTCGCTCTGGCTCTTATGAAAATCTTAGTACCTCCCTCATAATTGGTTGATAAGTTACTGTAAAGCAGGGGTAGTCAACTAAGTCGGGGGCCGGAACATAAATATAATAATTTGTATACTGCAAATTGACCACAACTAAGCCCAAAAAAGAGTTTTGTATTTTCAAATAAAAAGATTCCATACCTTGATTACATTAAGACACGATCACACACAGTGAGCACCAAAAGTATTGGGACAGTGACAATTTTTGTTGTTGGTGGCTCTGTAGTCCAGCATTTTGGATTTTAAATGATACAATGACTATGAGGTTAAAGTGTAGACTTTCAGCTTTAATTTGAGGGTATTTTCATCCATATCGTTTGAACCGTTTAGAAATTAAAGCACTTTTTGTACATAGTCCCCCCCCCATTTTAGGGTACCAAAAGTATTGGGACAAACTTTCTTATGTATTAAAGTAGTCAAAAGTTTAGTATTTGGTCCCATATTCCTAACACACAATGATTACATCAAGCTTGTTACTCTACACACTGGTTGGATGCAGTTAGTTGTTTGTTTTGGTTGTTTCAGATCATTTTGTACCCAATATAAATTAATGCTAAATAATGTATTGTGTCATTTTGGAGTCTCCTTTTATTCTAAATAAGAATATAATGTTTCTAAACACTTTATACATAAATGTGGATGCTACCATGATTACGTCTATTCCTGAACGAATCGTGGATAATCATGAATGAGAAAGTTAGACGCACAAATATCATACCCTCAAGACATGCTAACCTCTCACCATTACAATAACAGGGGAGGTTAGCATTTTATATCATACCAACAAGACATGCTAACCTCTCACCATTACAATAACAGGGGAGGTTAGCATTTTATATCATAACCCCAAGACATGCTAACCTCTCACCATTACAATAACAGGGGAGGTTAGCATTTTATGTTTTTAGAAACATTATATTCTTATTTAGAATAAAAGTGACTCAAATTACACAATACACGGTTCACCCGATATGGATGAAAATACCCTCAAATTAAAGTTGACAGATTGCACTTTAACCTCCATAGTCATTGTATCATTTCAAATCCAAAATACTGGAGTACAGAGCCAAAACAACAAAAACATGTACTGTCCCAATGCTTTTCTCTTTTCTTTGTTATTCCTGGGAATACTTGGTCAACAGATTTCCTCCGTGAAACTCATTTTTGACTGAATTCCTTGTGTTTTTTTGTCTTTTTTTTTTTTGTCACGCTGCTCCAAAGAAATACTGTTGAATGACAGTTTTTTGTTTGTTTCCCCAGCTCCTGCAGCAGCTAAAGCGTCTCATCTGTGACCTATGTCGACTGTACAACCTGCCCCAGCACCCAGATGTTGAGATGCTAGATCAGCCCCTCCCTGCTGGGCCCATCAACCCAGAGCGCAAGGTACGGCTCATTCTAGAATGAAATTCTATTTCTTTGGTAGGCCTGACAACCCCATTATAAATAGAATCTAGAACTGGTGGACTCTGATTTGAATCACGTTTTTAGGCTGACACCCCCCCCCCACACAGACACACACACACACACATACACACACAGTTTGAAGTCAGCAAATATTCAGTTGGTTTGAATCACATTGTAAGTGGAAATAATGTTAGCCTCAAATGATTTATCAGACTAATCTAAATATTGTGACTCAAGGATGGGGACAGCCCTATCGCAAGGCAATAATCGTATTCTGGGCCCGAGTAACATTCCATACCAAAATTGATAGTCAGAAGGCATGCCTCGTCTTTAAACTCACAATCCATTTTTTTGACTTTCCTTTTCCTCTCTCTTTATAGCATGGACCAGCGGATGAAGTGACATCCGAGGAGGAGGAAGAGGAAGAAATGGGCGAGGTGTGTGTGTACCGGTGTGTGTGTACCTGTGTGTGTGTGTGTGTGTGTGTGTGTGTGTGTGTGTGTGTGTGTGTGTGTGTGTGTGTGTGTGTACCGGTTTTGTGTGTGTGCATGTTTACCTACCTGTGTACAACAAACATTACATATAGAGATAATATCCACATTCATCTTAAACTTATTGTGCGTGTGCTGTATATAACTTATCTTGTGTGTATGTATACTATATAAAACCTCTCTTGTGTGTATGTATACTATATAAAACCTCTCTTGTGTGCAGGCCTTGAATTTAAGGGCGTCCTGTCATCCCTGGGATGATGGGAAAAATATGTCTGGGACGGTTCAAAACAGACTCGGGGACAGTTCTGGGACGGTTCAAAACAGACTCGGGGATAGTTCTGGGATGATAGATCCTAAATTCATACAACCACTCAACATAATTACAATGTTAAACAGTAATGAGGCGGATGCAATTGATCTGAACGTTTAGTTTAAAATGTTGCTAAACATATTCACACGGCGGTAGGCTACGTGCAGATGTTCCAAAATGCAATTTGCGGTAACGCACCGTTCTAAAACGCCACTGCACATCCAAGCGGTTTCATGTGACTGAAATGAAAGTTTGACATTTAAAATGAGGGGAGATCTAAAGATGCAACAACTGGCATGGGTTGCTAATATGACTAGGATTATCGTCAACTAGCATGGATTGCTAATATGAGTAGGATTGTCGTCAATGACTAGGATTATTGTCAACTAGCATGGGACGCTAATATGACTAGGATTATCGTCAACTAGCATGGATTGCTAATATGACTAGGATTGTCGTCAATGACTAGGATTATTGTCAACTAGCATGGGACGCTAATATGACTAGGAATATCGTCAACTAGCATGGGTCGCTAATATGACTCGGATTATCGTCAACTAGCATGGGTCGCTAATATGACTAGGAATATCGTCAATTAGCATGGGTCGCTAATATGACTCGGATTAGCGTCAACTAGCATGGGTCGCTAATATGACTCGGATTAGCGTCAACTAGCATGGGTCGCTAATATGACTCGGATTAGCATCAACTAGCATGGGTCGCTAATATGACTCGGATTAGCGTCAACTAGCATGGGTCGCTAATATGACTCGGATTAGCGTCAACTAGCATGGGTCGCTAATATGACTAGGATTAGCGTCAACTAGCATGGGTCGCTAATATGACTAGGATTAGCGTCAACTAGCATGGGTTGCTAATATGACTAGGAATATCGTCAACTAGCATGGGTCGCTAATATGACTCGGATTAGCGTCAACTAGCATGGGTCGCTAATATGACTCGGATTAGCGTCAACTAGCATGGGTCGCTAATATGACTCGGATTAGCGACAATTAGCATGGGTCGCTAATATGACTCGGATTAGCATCAACTAGCATGGGTTGCTAATATGACTCGGATTAGCATCAACTAGCATGGGTTGCTAATATGACTAGGATTTGCATCAACTAGCATGGGTTGCTAATATGACTAGGATTAGCATCAGCTAGCATGGGTTGCTAATATGACTAAGATTGTGTCTTTGGCTGCTGGACAATGAAAGAAAGTTGATTTTAAAAACCAATAGAATATGAGAGAAAAGCTGTTTTCAATGTTTCTAAAATAATTCCCTCAACGTTTCTATGGTCCTATTTTGGTTAGACTACCTTAAAACGAGGTAAGACATGCCCCATAAAATGACATAAAACCTCCAGGTTTTAAACAATTACGTTTATGGTTAAATAGTTACAAAATATTGACTGCCTCCGCTCAGATTGCAAGGTGTGTGAGGTGTGCGTTGCGCAACAGGGACTTTCCGCTCTTGTGACCATTCAATCTGAATACTTTGGACATAGGCCTTGAGTGGCCTATGTCCAAAGTATCAAGCCTATAGACGTTAATGTTAATTATCCTACAATATATTTGTCAAACATGACTGCCGTTTATTTATGTAATTAAAAGTATCATTATAGATTGGCTACATTTCTGTCGTCTCATGTTAGCATCTGTCTGGACATGACAGACTGTAGCCAATAAGCATAGGCTATCACCTACACTTTGACATATTGGCAAATTATTTATACTGAACAAAAATATAAACGCAACATGTAACAATTTCAAATCTTTTACTGAGTTACAGTTCATATAAGGAAATAGGTCAATTGAAATAAATTCATTAGGCCCTAATCTATGGATTTCACATAACTGGGAATACAGATATGCATCTGTTGGTCACATACCTTTAATAAAAAGTAGGGGCTTGGATCAGAAAACCAGTCAGTATCTGGTGTGATCACCATTTGCCTCATGCAGCGCGGCACATTTCCTTCGCATAGAGTTGATCAGGCTGTTGATTGTGGCCTGTGTATGCAGGCCATGGAACAAGTTGGACATTTTCAGCTTCCAGGAATTGTTTACAGATTCTTGTGATATGGGGCCATGCATTATCATGCTGAAACATGAGGTGATGGCAGCGGATGAACGGCACGACAATGGGACTCAAGATCTCGTCACGGTATCTCTGTGCATTCACATTGCCATCAATAAAATGCAATTGTGTTCGTTGTCCGTAGCTTATGCCTGCCCATACCATAACCCCACTGCTACCATGGGGCACTCTGTTCACAACTTTGACATCAGCAAACCGCTCACCCACATGACTCCATACGCTGTCTGCCATCTGCCGGGTACAGTAGAAACCGGGATTCATCCATGAAGAGCACACTTCTCCAGCGTGCCAGTGGCCATCGAAGGTGTGCATTTGCCCACTGAAGTCGGTTACGACACCAAACTACCGTAGGGTCAAGACCCTGGTGAGGACGACGAGTACGCACATGAGCTTCCCTGAGACGGTTTCTGACCGTTTGTGCAGAACTTCTTTGGTTGTCCAAACCCATAGTTTCATCAGCTGTCCGGCTGGCTGGTCTCAGACGATCCTGCAGGTGAAGAAACAGGATGTGGAGGTCCTGAGCTGTCGTGGTTACACGTTGTCTTCCGGTTCTGAGTCCGGTTGGATGTACTGCCGAATTCTCAAACTGCTTATGGTAGAGAAATGAACAGGTCTGGTGGACATTGGTGCACTCAGCATTCCAATTGCTCGTTCCCTCCAAACTTGAGACATCTGTGGTGTTGTGTGACAAAACTGCACATTTTAGAGTGGGCCCAGCACAAGGTGCACTTGTGTAATGATCATGCTGTTTAATCAGCTTCTTGATATGCCACACCTGTCAGGTAGATGGATTATCTTGGCAAAGGAGAAATGTTCACTAACAGGGATGTAAATGCATTTTTGCACAATATCTGACAGAAATACGTCTTTTTGTGCGTATGGATTTTGTTGGGGATCTTATATTTCAGCTCATGAAAAATGGAACCAGCATTTTACATGTTGAGTTTGTTTTTGTGCAAAATAGATTTCATATTATTCCAATGTTGCATTTTTAGAGGCACATCTTTGTCTATTTGAATGTTCTAGAGTAGACCCATGTTGGCATATCAAAACATAACAAATATCTTTCTTAATTTGGGACGGTTTATCTTCAGGTTGGGATGGTTGAAATGGCGCTATGGTAGGATTCTTGGATGGTGATGAAGAAAGTTAGCCTGGAGCCTTGCTTGTGTGTATGCGTAACTCCAAATGTGATAACAGGGTTTGTGTTCAGCAGGACATTGAAGACCTGGACCACTATGAGATGAAAGAGGAGGAGCCTGTACATGGGAAGAAGTCAGAGGACGACGGGATTGAGAAGGTGATTACTGTGATACACACATCTTTCTCTCTCTCTCTCTCCCTCGCTCTCTGTCGGTCTCTCTTCCTCGCTCTCTGTCGGTCTCTCGCTCGCTGTCTGTCGGTCTCTCTCTTTCCCTCGCTCGCTCTCTGTCGGTCTCTCTCTCCCTCGCTCGCTCTCTGTCGGTCTCTCTCTCCCTCGCTCGCTCTCTGTCGGTCTCTCTCGCTCGCTCGCTCTCTGTCGGTCTCTCTCCCTCGCTCGCTCTCTGTCGGTCTCTCTCTCTCCCTCGCTCGCTCTCTGTCGGTCTCTCTCTCTCCCTCGCTCGCTCTCTGTCGGTCTCTCTCTCTCCCTCGCTCGCTCTATGTCGGTCTCTCCCCTCGCTCGCTCTATGTCGGTCTCTCCCTCGCTCGCTCTATGTCGGTCTCTCCCTCGCTCGCTCTATGTCGGTCTCTCCCTCGCTCGCTCTATGTCGGTCTCTCTGTCGGTCTCTCTCTCTCCCTCGCTCTCTGTCGGTCTCTCTCTCTCTCCCTCGCTCTCTGTCGGTCTCTCTCTCTCTCCCTCGCTCTCTGTCGGTCTCTCTCTCTCTCCCTCGCTCTCTGTCGGTCTCTCTCTCTCTCCCTCGCTCTCTGTCGGTCTCTCTCTCTCTCCCTCGCTCTCTGTCGGTCTCTCTCTCTCTCCCTCGCTCTCTGTCGGTCTCTCTCTCTCTCCCTCGCTCTCTGTCGGTCTCTCTCTCTCTCCCTCGCTCACTGTCGGTCTCTCTCTCTCTCCCTCGCTCACTGTCGGTCTCTCTCTCTCTCCCTCGCTCACTGTCGGTCTCTCTCTCTCTCCCTCGCTCACTGTCGGTCTCTCTCTCTCTCCCTCGCTCACTGTCGGTCTCTCTCTCTCTCCCTCGCTCACTGTCGGTCTCTCTCTCTCTCCCTCGCTCTCTGTCGGTCTCTCTCTCTCCCTCGCTCGCTCTGTCGGTCTCTCTCCCTCGCTCACTCTATGTCGGTCTCTCCCTCGCTCGCTCTCTGTCGGTCTCTCTCCCTCGCTCGCTCTATGTCGGTCTCTCCCTCGCTCGCTCTCTGTCGGTCTCTCTCTCCCTCGCTCGCTCTATGTCGGTCTCTCCCTCGCTCGCTCTATGTCGGTCTCTCTCTCCCTCGCTCTCTGTCGGTCTCTCTCTCTCCCTCGCTCTCTGTCGGTCTCTCTCTCTCCCTCGCTCTCTGTCGGTCTCTCTCTCTCTCCCTCGCTCTCTGTCGGTCTCTCCCTCGCTCTCTGTCGGTCTCTCCCTCGCTCTCTGTCGGTCTCTCCCTCGCTCTCTGTCAGTCTCTCTCTCTCCCTCGCTCTCTGTCGGTCTCTCTCTCTCTCCCTCTCTCTCTGTCGGTCTCTCTCTCTCTCCCTCGCTCTCTGTCGGTCTCTCTCTCTCCCTCGCTCTCTGTCGGTCTCTCTCTCTCTCCCTCGCTCTCTGTCGGTCTCTCTCTCCCTCGCTCTCTGTCGGTCTCTCTCTCTCCCTCGCTCTCTGTCGGTCTCTCTCTCTCTCCCTCGCTCTCTGTCGGTCTCTCTCTCTCTCCCTCGCTCTCTGTCGGTCTCTCTCTCTCTCCCTCGCTCTCTGTCGGTCTCTCTCTCTCTCCCTCGCTCTCTGTCGGTCTCTCTCTCTCTCCCTCGCTCTCTGTCGGTCTCTCTCTCTCTCCCTCGCTCTCTGTCGGTCTCTCTCTCTCTCCCTCGCTCTCTGTCGGTCTCTCTCTCTCTCCCTCGCTCTCTGTCGGTCTCTCTCTCTCCCTCGCGCTCTGTCGGTCTCTCTCTCTCCCTTCGCTCGCGCTCTGTCGGTCTCTCTCTCTCCCTTCGCTCGCGCTCTGTCGGTCTCTCTCTCTCCCTTCGCTCGCGCTCTGTCGGTCTCTCTCTCTCCCTCGCTCGCGCTCTGTCGGTCTCTCTCTCCCTCGCTCGCTTGCTCTCTGTCGGTCTCTCTGTATGTATCTACACTGAGCGAAAATATAAACCCGACATGCAACAATTTCAAAGATTTTATTGAGTTACAGTTCATATAAGGAAATCAGTCAATTAAAATAAATAAATTAGGCCCTAATCTATGGATTTTACATGGCTGGGAATACAAATATGCATCTGTTGGTCAAAGATACCTTTAAAAAAAACAGGGACGTGATCAGAAAACCAGTCAGTATCTTGTGTGACCACCATTTGCCTCATGCAGCGTGACACATCTCCTTCGCATAGAGTTGATCAGGCTGTAGATTGTGGAATGTTGTCCCACTCATCTTCAATGGCTGAGCAAAGTTGCTGGATATTGGCAGGAACTGGAACACGCTGTCGTACACGTTGATGCAAAGAATCTCAAACTTGCTCAGTGGTTGACATGTCTGGTGAGTATGCAGGCCATGGAAGAACTGGGACATTTTCAGCTGACATGGGGCCGTGCATTATCATGCTGAAACATGATGGCAGCGAATGAATGGAACGAAAATGGGCCTCAGGATTTCGTCATGGTATCTCGGGCATTCAAATTGCCATTGATAAAATGCAGTTGTGTTCATTGTCCGTAGATTATGCCTGCCCAAACCATAACCCCACTGCTACCATGGGACACTCTGTTCACAACGTAGCCCACACGACTCCATACATGCTGTCTGCCATCTGCCGGGTACAGTAGAAACCGGGATTAATCCGTGGAGAGCACACTACCCCAGTGGCCATCGAAGGTGAGCATTTGCCCACTGAAGTCTGTAACAGCAACAAACTGCAGTCAGGTCAAGACCCTGGTGAGGATGATGAGCTTCCCTGAGACGGTTTCTGACAGTTTGTGCAGAAAGGTTTCTACTAGTTACCACAACCACAGTCAAAATTGGCTATAAAGTAAAAAAATATATGAAAATAAGGTTAGGTTTAGGATTTGATCCTGAGTCACTTTACCACAGATATACCCTCCAATCACAAAGGTTATGTAAATATTGGAACTTTTCTTTCTCCACAGATCGTGTTGGTGTCTGGTTACTAAGCAACCATTTTTTTAGTTTTTCCAGACAAAACAACTGTCAACAGTTGTTTAGTACGCCTCTACATTTTCACCCCTAAAATATGGCAATTCCAACCACAAAACATCTTAAGGCTCAAAATACAGACACCTTGCCTACCTAACAGCTAAATGTTTTTTTGTTTTTGACTTTGTTAAAAAATCGTATTCTACTTTCGAGGCTCCTCCGCATGTTGTCATGGGAAAAATATGAATGTTATTTCCAACAACCAATGGAAATCATATTGAATGCTGAGATCGCTGAAAGACAATTCTCTTTGGCAATATGACCCAAGAAGTAAAATGTTAGACCGGTTACCCAGACTGTCTTTTCCTTGCGTGTTTTTTGAAAATTGCTTCTTGTAATTGTGAAAGTAAGCGTTACATTGTACTGTGTACACTTCGCTGTATTTTACAACTTTTTACTATTGTTTTGCTATCTTTAATTGAGCTATTTGTCAACATTTTCTAACTTTTTACTATTTTAAATGAAGCACTTCCTACTGCATTTTGTACAAAACGTGCTGTATAAATAAAGTTGAATGTGATTTGATTTGAAGGAGAACCTGGCCATCCTAGAGAAGATCCGTAAGAACCAGAGGCAGGACCACTTGAACGTAAGTGCTCATTCGGTAAGACGCCTTTCTTATTTTTCATGGGGGGGAAACGGGAACATTTCCACCGTTTTTATAGTCTCTTGTCTTGCTCTAAGGTACCCTGGTTCTGATCCGTGTTGTGATGCCTGTTTCAGGGTGCCGTTTCTGGTTCAGTTCAGGCGTCTGATCGTCTCATGAAGGAACTCAGGGAGATCTACAGATCACAGAGTTACAAGACAGGTGAGCGATCGACAGGTCAGAGTTACAAGACAGGTGAGAGATCGACAGGTCAGAGTTACAAGACAGGTGAGCGATCGACAGGTCAGAGTTACAAGACAGGTGAGCGATCGACAGGTCAGAGTTACAAGACAGGCGAGAGATCGACAGGCGAGAGATCGACAGGCGAGAGATCGACAGGCGAGAGATCGACAGGCGAGAGATCGACAGGCGAGAGATCGACAGGTGAGCGATCGACAGGTCAGAGTTACAAGACAGGTGAGCGATCGACAGGTCAGAGTTACAAGACAGGTGAGAGATCGACAGGTGAGCGATCGACAGGTCAGAGTTACAAGACAGGTGAGTGTTGGCCTGGCTCAGCACCCCATTGGCCCTAACCCTTTTCAGTGATTGTAGATCTGATGATGATAACATGTTGATTTAACAGTGATGTTCACCTGTATATCTTGTTATTCATTTCCAGGTATTTATTCAGTGGAGCTAGTCAATGACAGCCTTTATGAATGGCACGTGAAAATAAGAACGTAAGTATTCAGATCCAGGTATTATTTCATAGAGCTGTGGTAGCTTCCCTTGTTTCCTAGCTGTCTAAGTCTGGATAATATAGTGTAATCATTCTGTCGTTGTTTTACAGGGTAGACCCAGATAGTCCGTTACATAGTGATTTACAGGTTCTGAAGGAGAAGGAAAGGGTGGACTACATTCTGCTCAGTTTCTCATATAAAGTGAGTTTTTTATTCGTTGATTTGATTTTTAAAAATAAATTAATTGGTTCTTATGAGGTGGGAAAGAGGTTTTGCTATGATAAAGGTGTTTTCTTGTTTGACTCATGCAGGATAACTTTCCTTTTGATCCACCGTTCGTACGGGTCGTCTCTCCTGTGCTGTCCGGAGGGTGAGTGCTGCTCAGTGAAGTCTGGATGGACTTAATATCCTACGCTTCTGTTTTTACCCTAGAGTAGTCTGTCTGTCCTTTTCATCATGTCCCTGAACGTGATCTAGAGTAGTCTGTCTGTCCTTTTCATCATGTCCCTGAATGTGATCTAGAGTAGTCTGTCTGTCCTTTTCATCATGTCCCTGAATGTGATCTAGAGTAGTCTGTCTGTCCTTTTCATCATGTCCCTGAACGTGATCTAGAGTAGTCTGTCTGTCCTTTTCATCATGTCCCTGAACGTGATCTAGAGTAGTCTGTCTGTCCTTTTCATCATGTCCCTGAACGTGATCTAGAGTAGTCTGTCTGTCCTTTTCATCATGTCCCTGAACGTGATCTAGAGTAGTCTGTCTGTCCTTTTCATCATGTCCCTGAACGTGATCTAGAGTAGTCTGTCTGTCCTTTTCATCATGTCCCTGAACGTGATCTAGAGTAGTCTGTCTGTCCTTTTCATCATGTCCCTGAACGTGATCTAGAGTAGTCTGTCTGTCCTTTTCATCATGTCCCTGAACGTGATCTAGAGTAGTCTGTCTGTCTTTTTCATCATGTCCCTGAACGTGATCTAGAGTAGTCTGTCTGTCCTTTTCATCATGTCCCTGAACGTGATCTAGAGTAGTCTGTCTGTCCTTTTCATCATGTCCCTGAACGTGATCTAGAGTAGTCTGTCAGTCCTTTTCATCATGTCCCTGAACGTGATCTAGAGTAGTCTGTCTGTCCTTTTCATCATGTCCCTGAATGTGATCTAGAGTAGTCTGTCTGTCCTTTTCATCATGTCCCTGAACGTGATCTAGAGTAGTCTGTCTGTCCTTTTCATCATGTCCCTGAACGTGATCTAGAGTAGTCTGTCAGTCCTTCTCATCATACATTAGCTTCTGCTAAATGACTAAAATTAGACGGGCCAAATAATTTTCTGGTTCGTTAACCAGTCTTGGTACTTCTCTGTCCTGTATTTCAGGTACGTTCTTGGCGGAGGGGCTTTATGTATGGAGCTTCTCACAAAACAGGTCTGGATTTTAATACTATTCATACAATGTTTATCCCTCTTTGCTCATCTGATGATCTGACGAGGTTTTCAGACAGACCGATTAGTATTTCCTTGTGTTGTTCCAGGGTTGGAGCAGTGCCTATTCCATTGAGTCCGTCATCATGCAGATCAATGCGACCCTAGTCAAAGGAAAAGCCAGGGTGCAGTTCGGAGCCAATAAGGTAAAACAACTGTAACCATTGGTAAACATTTAGATATTTTGTCACACCATTGTGAGGTTGTTGAAGATGAATCTAATCTGTATTTTCACTAATGTTCTTCTAGAATCAGTACAGTCTTGCTAGGGCACAACAGTCATACAAATCCCTGGTGCAGATTCACGAAAAGAATGGTAAGTTATCCTCGTTGAACTATCGATCCATATAAACATGAATGAAACCTTGTATGATTTTCTATAGATGATGATTTATACAAATCCGTGGTTGTTATGGCAACCTTGTGTGTTATTTTCTTCTTCTTCTTCAGGCTGGTACACACCTCCTAAAGAAGACGGTTAAAGAGGTCACTCCTCATTCTCCCTGGGAACATAATGTCTTTTGGGTCAAAAACAATATATTTTAATTTCTTTTGAAACTATTTTCTCCCTTCTGACTTATTGGGAGTTATATCATCTTTCTTGTGGAAACCAACTGGCAAATTCTTCCGTCTGGCCTGTTGTCAGCTCAGTAGACCAGTATCTCCTCTCTGCCTGGCCCAACAACGGGCTAGACTGTCTCTACTCCCTCCTGTATCACTCCACTGCTCCCTTAACACTTCACCTGAGGAGAATGTCTGTTATAACTGAGGGGCTAGGCGGTCCTCCTGCATCACTCCGCTGCCCCCTTCACCTGAGGAGAATGTCTGTTATAACTGAGGGGCTAGGCGGTCCTCCTGCATCACTCCGCTGCCCCCTTCACCTGAGGAGAATGTCTGTTATAACTGAGGGGCTAGGCGGTCCTCCTGCATCACTCCGCTGCCCCCTTCACCTGAGGAGAATGTCTGTTATAACTGAGGGACTCGGCGGTCCTCCTGCATCACTCCACTGCCCCTTCACCTGAGGAGAATGTCTGTTATAACTGAGGGGCTCGTTGGTCCTCCTGCATCACTCCACTGCCCCCTTCACCTGAGGAGAATGTCTGTTATAACTGAGGGGCTCGGCGTTCCTCCTGCATCTTTTATACATGCACATCATCTTTTCACATTTTGTTTTCCCTTCTCTCTCTCTCTCAATGTGGAGAACAGCTTTTTGTTCTTCCATACATGCGCTGGTTTTGACGACGTGGACTCGACTAACGGGTCATCTTGATCAGTTCCTCCTCGGTGAGAGAACCTACCTACTGTACAGCAGACAGGTCTGACTAGAGCCGGTTTGTTCCTATCCACAACCACCACCACCTGTTTTTAGCGTGAAGCTGTACGCTGTTACAGCCAGCCACAGCATTGGCAGTGGGATTTGAACTGAAACCTCTCTGTGTGGTGACAGTTGGATTTTTAAAGCGAAGATGGAGGAAGATGGAGGATCACTTAAGATGTTTCAGTGATGTCATCTTTAGTGACGCTGCTTCTTTTTCTCCCCTGACTTTGTGTAATATTTACTGGTACAAAATGCAGACGTTGTTTAAAAGAAATAGTATATGCTTAAATGTATTGTTATTCTGCTTGCTGGCTTCTTTTTTTTTTTTTTTTTAAATGTCCCAGCAGTAACATCATGTGCCAGATTGGTGACAAAATGGTGGGTGACTAGGATGCAGGAAGGGGCCTCCCAAATGACACCCTAGTACCTAGATAGTGCACTCTTTTTGACCTTTGCCAAAGTAACTCTGGATCATTCATTGTTTTTTCCTGATAAACGTGTTGGTCCAAAAAATACTCCACGACGTAGGAAATTAGTTGCCATTTTGGGATGAAATCTACCACTGCATATTATCTCCCTGCTGTCCTGCAGGATGCGACTGTTGATCCTCAGTTACAACATCACACCTGACACCTGTCATGTCATGACCACTGTTGTGTTCTATTTAAGGGGATCACGTAGAGGATGGCCTGGTTTCAGATCTCCTGGGGTTGGTCTGTACCCAGATGTTCATACCGTTTCTGTACCGTACCGAGATATGCGGTATTACCCAATGTGCACAGAAGTTGGCTCTATTTTTATGCACAAAACAATTTAGGTAACCGAGGGGGGCTCTTGATCCAGGAAGGGATTGAACGTCATTCTGCTGTAACCAAGAAGCTTGGTCTTAACATCTAGACACTTAGCTAGCATGTTAACAAACCACGTACATAGCTGAAGCCCTGAGCTGGATATCATTGATTTAACACATCTTAGATTTCTTATAATTATACTTCATTTAAAGTTAAAGGCAGTGGCATAGCACTCATTCCCATAACCCCCCCCCCCCTCCCAAAAAAAACAACCCAATTCTAAATCATACCGTCCATATTTCAAAATACCCCGGTATAAATTGTATATATCGCCCAAGCCTATTTATTGTCTTCTAATGACCATAGAGGACTGGGCAAGACGGCACAAATAGACCTGGGACAAACCAGGTTGGAGCATAGCATGCAAGGCTACCACGGCACAACACAGTTACCGTAGCCAGCTACATTACCAGCTAGTTACCATAGCTACATTACCAGCTAGTTACCATAGCTACATTACCAGCTAGTTACCATAGTCGGTTACATTACCAATTAGTTCCATTACCTGTTAGTTACCATAGGCAGCTTCATTACCAGCTAGTTACCATAGTCGGTTACATTACCAATTAGTTGCATCACCTGTTAGTTACCATAGGCAGCTTCATTACCAGTTAGTTACTATAGGCAGTTACATTACCAGCTAGTGACCATAGTTGCATTACCAGCTAGTTACCATAGTTGCATTACCAGCTAGTTACCATAACTAAATCACCAGTTAGTTACCTTAGTTGGCTTTAACTGGAGACTGAAGGGTTGTGAGTCTTAAATAGTTGTATGTTTTCAATAGATCATATTTTGTGTTATTAAAGGACAAAGTGTTTTCATTGAGCTATTATACTAGTATACCAGTAGTGAGTTTTATTGGGTGATATATTCTATAGCTACCTAAATTGAAACGCAGTTAACTATACTGAACAAAAATATAAATGTCACACTTTAAATGATTTTACTGAGTTACAATTCAAATAAGGAAATCAGTCAATTGAAATACTTTAATTAGTCCCTAATCTATGGATTTCACATGACTTGGCATGGGCCAGCCATGGAAAGGGACTGGGAGGGCATAGACCCACCCACTTGGGAACCAGGCCCACCCCCAGCCAATCAGAATGAGTTTTTCCCCCAAAGGGGTTTAATTACAGACAGAAATACTCCTCAGTTTCATCAGCTGTCCGGGTGACTGGTCTCAGACGATCCCGCAGGTGAAGAAGTCAGATGTAGAGGGGGGCTGGCGTGGTTACACGTGGTCTGCGGTTGTGAGGCTGGTTGGACGTACTGCCAAATTCTCTAACACGAAGTTGGAGGTCGGCTTATGGTAAAAAAATGAACATTCAATTCTCTGCCAAAAGCTCAGCTGGACAATCCTTGCTGTCAGCATGCCAATTGCACACTCCCTCAACTTGAGACATCTGTGGCATTGTGTTGTGAATAAACTGCACATTTTAGTGGCCTTTTATTGTCCCTCGTACAAGGCGCACCTGTGTAATGATCATGCCATGTAATCAACTTCTTCATATGCCACACCTGTCTGGTGGATGAGTTATTTTGGCAAAGGAGAAATGCTCACTAACAAGGATGTAAACAAATTTGTGAACAAAATATGAGAGAAATTAGCTTTTTGTGCATATGGAAAATTTCGTGGATCTTTAATTTCAGCTCATGAAACACTTTACAAGTTGCGTTTTATGTTCAGTGTATTTGGAGGGGAGCTCTCCTGACCTGGTAAAATAATAACATCTTATGTGCGTCCTAAATTGCACCCTATCGCTCCTGATATAGCTATGGTCTAAATTAGTGCACTATATAGGGAATAGGGTTCTATAGGGCCCTGGTCTAAAGTAGTGCACAATATAGGGAATAGGGTTCTATAGGGCCCTGGTCTAAAGTAGTGCACTATATAGGGAATGGGGTTCTATAGGGCTCTGGTCTAAAGTAGTGCACTATATAGGGAATAGGGTTCCATTTGGGATGCTACCCTAGAATACCAAACCTGGTTGACCATTTGTCTATACATACTGAATAGAGTGGTTCTGCGTTTTTCCTCCTTGTATACCAAGAATATGTTTGGCTAAATATCTATTTTTGAGGTGTACTAATAAGGATTACTGTATGATGGAAGTATAAATTGCTCTCCAATTGCTCTCTGAAATGTGGAAGTTTTGTAACGCTGTTATTTACCCTGTTTTGTTTAGCGTTTTCAACATGCAATGTCACACATGTGCAGTGCTACTATAATATGTCTCCCAATTGGCACCCTAGTCCCTATATAGTGCACTACTTTTGTCCAAGGCTCATAGTCCACTATATAGGGAATAGGGTGCCATCTGAAACACTGCTAGGATCTTATCTGCATGTCCACCTCCATGCTTTTGGCTTGTATCAGAAACATGGGTATCTGCTGGTCTTTGTTGTCTTTAGCCCCGAAATACATATATCTAGGCTAGGCTACTATGGGTTTTTATTTCTGAGTGCGAGAGGAGGAGTCTTTAAATATATCTTCTCTGTAATGGTAAGTATATTTTTTGCACAAAATGGTAAGGATGTGCCTCAGAAGTCAATACACCTAAACTTAACAAATCAAGTGTTTTTTTTATTTTTTTTAGGACCACACCTTTTCTGAATCAGAGGAAAATCTGTCTTTCTAGATGTAATTATTATGTCCCTTTTTTGAATCGTTCAGTTGATACCAGTCTGAATCATACAGGCTCCCACTTATGGAGAAAGGTGGAGACGCAGCCACGGGTTGTTTTGAATTTCTAGGGGTCGACAGGGAAGAAGGGGATGGTTGTTTAGTAGTACATCTACTTGGTCTCCGTATGACCTAGATTACGTCCCAAATGGTACCCATTTATTCCCTAAATAGTGCACTACTTTTGACCAGGACCTATAGGGCTGTGGTCTAAAGTAGTGCCCCTTACATAGGGAATCCGGTACCGTTTGGAATGTAGTCAAAGCCTTGGTCCGTTACTTCTGCACAGAATTGATGTCTAGTTTATGGTGTGATTCCCCTTTTTAACTTAGTTCAGCTCAGTAGAACTTTTCTCTCACGTTTATGTAACTGCTTCCCACTTGATACCCAGGCCCTGTCCCAAAAAACAAGCCCTAGCCCTCCCTCCACCTACCCCCAGACACCAGTGGGATCTGAGGCTGTATGTAATCAAGTGTCTCAGTGGGAGTCTTGATCAAGGATGATTTCTCTTCACAGATAATTATGAATATCACATTTTTTACATTTACAGTCATTTAGCAGACGCTCTTATCCAGAGCGACTTACAGTAGTGAATGCATACATTTCACACATTTTTGTATTTTTTTTTTCCCCGTACTGGTCCCCCATGGGAAGCGAACCCACAACCCTGGCGTTGCAAACACCATGCTCTACCAACTGAGCCACACGGGACCACAATAAATAAAAAATTAATAAAATAAAAATGGCGACACGGACAAGGAGGGATCAGATCCTAGATCAGATCTCCATACTCTGAGACGATTGATACTTACGGACTCTGATACACAAATTTGATAGGTTTAAGCAATATGCTCTGATAGGGGCTAAGTGAATATATTGCCACATTTAATCACACGTGTCCAATCTTCTCAGATCTCCACAAGTGTCTGGGGGAGGGGGTAGGTAAAGAGGGGCTAGGGGTTGATTCTGGACAGAGGTGGAGTGCGGGGTAGAGGAGCTCATTCACTTTGGGTAGAGTCAGTTCAGTCATTCATTCTGTGATTTTTAAATAGGTTTGCACGTTTCTCTGTAACTGGACAGTGTTTTTGATAAAAGGTTAATCTGTCTTCTCTATCTAGACTAATTGTAGAATCATTTTCTGGTCGTCAACAAATGGTTGGACAGATTGTCAAGTTTTGCACCGTTGGCATGCTTTGTTTTTTTTGTTTTCAAGGGACATTTTGACCATGTACAGTAATTTGTAAACTTGCATCAAGTTTATGAATAAAGAATTTTAAGATTATTTGTTCGGTGATTTATTACTTGATTTGTTACTTGGCAACCGAAGGCTTCAGTCAGGGTTGGAGATTGGGGCTTGAAGTCGTCATGACAATTTTGTTTGGGGGGGTTTGCTTACAGTATTCCTTCACAGCCAAATGTTTTACAGCTTGTGCTCAAGCAGCAGCTCACAATAATACCGTTTGTACTTTGTAAATTAGGGCTATAGGTTATCACACAGATGCCATTTGGGATAGATGTAAATGTTTCCCCAATCTTCTCAGATAGGGTGAAAACTAAATTGTTCACCCGCTTGGGTCCCCAGGACCAGAAACACTGAGATGGATTTAACATCCAGACACAGCAATGAATGCTGGGTAAGAGCGATGACAATGAGTGCATCTATTAAGGAAAGTAAATGGTTAAAAAAACGAAAAGGAACAAGGGATACCTTGCTAGTTGTCAATTCATTGGTTCTGAGTGTCTATAGTACTCAGACATATGGGACTGCCAGTCTTCTATCATACCAACTCATTGTCATGCCAAACTGATCTTAGAATATTGCAAGAGCACAAATTGATCTGTGACCAGGCTATTTTGGGAGAATCTCGGTGGAGAAAAGGCCATTTTACTAGGCAGCAAGTATAATCCAAATATGACACTAAAAGGGATGATGCATAAAAACACTTTACTAAACTCTATACGAAAGTAGGAGCCGATAATTTGCTTTGGTTGCAAATGTATTATTTTTTTTGTATCATAATAAATGCTGCTAGATTTAACACCATATGATGAACCAGTTGGTTGTGTGACGCCTCATTGTTGGGTTTCTGCCATATTCCTTCTCATTCTAGCCTCATTATTGATGGCCGGGTAATGACAATGTCTATTTTATTTAGTATGTAGCTAGTATAATTGAGTTTTGCATAAAAAAAAAAAAAAAGTGCTTTGTTTAATTTGTAAGTGATAATGTCACCCAAAATGTATTGCTCTGCAGGGATAAATCTATGCTGGATTAGAATGACCGATACTCACATTCCGATGCAACCCCAGAACTGTCAGGTCAGTGAATATGAACTGGTCCCTTGCGGCAAAAAGAACCCATCTCTAAGTGTCTCTGAACGCATCGGCTTTCTGGGGCCTGTGATACAGAATCTGTTACCTTTTATTGTTGGTACTTCACTTTCAATTATTTTTCACTTTGAACTTTTAAGTATAGCTATATATTCTTTAGAATAAAGGTTTCAGTCAATTCTGATTTGGTTTATTTCGATGATCCATTGAACCTTACAGTACTTTAACAGTCCACAACACTTGTGTGAGGATCGCCTGTCTATGCCGTCGCTATGATTACCGGACTGTCTGCCTCTGCTTTTGTATCCTGATCAAAAGGTAAGTTTACAGATATGTAATTTCTTCTATTTTATGTTTTTGTTGATGTTTCATTTAACATGTTATAGTTGATCTAGCCTGGTCCCAGATCTATTAGCTTCTGTGGTCATTACCATAGGAATTGGCAAGACAGCAGAAACAATTCTGGAACCAGGCTAGAATTGATCCAACTTGAATATTGTCCAATGGGCAATGCAGTGTCTGGTTGAATATTATCTTCCCAGCAGGGTTGGAGTCGTACGCCAGAGGGGGGGCGCAGGAGTAGACGTGACGGTACTCACGCCCGCCCCCCCTCCTCCCGGACGCGCAGCTCCCCTGAGGACAAGGAGCAGGTCGGTCCGGGGCGGCGAAGGTGGAAATCGCAGATGATGTTGGAATCCAGAATGTCCTCCACCGGAACCCAACACCGCTCCTCTGGGCCATACCCCTCCCAGTCCACCAGGTACTGGAGCCAACCCCCACGACGCCGGGAGTCCAGTAGAGATCTGACAGCCGGACTCCCCTTGACGTACAGGGGAGGTAGTGGGGTGTCGTGGGGGACAGCATCAGCTAGGGGACCAGGAACCACAGGTCTGAGAAGGGAGACATGAAACGAGGTTAAGATACGATAGTGACTGGGTAGTTGTATCCTATACGTCACCTCATTGACCCTCCGAGGAACCTTGAACGGTCCCACAAACCGGGGGCTCAGTTTCTTGCAGGGCAGGCGGAGTGGGAGGTTCCTGGTAGAGAGCCAGACGCGATCCCCAGGATGCAACACAGGGGTCTCACTGCGGTGGCGGTCTGCCTGTTCCTTTTTGACAATGGACGGCGCGCTGGAGTCGCACATGCGCGTCACTCCACACTTCTTCTGCGCGCAGGAACCACTCATCAACCGCGGGAGCGTCGGTCTGGCCCGGAGTCCACGGGGCCAGGGCTGGCTTGAAAACCCAGAACACACTGGAAGGGGGTCAATCCAGTAGAAGAGTGACGCAGCAAGTTCTGGGCATACTTTTCCCATGGTAGGAATCGTGCCCACTCACCCTACAGGTCCTGACAGTGACTCCTCAGGAACTTCACCTGCTCCTGGTTCATCCTCTCCACCTGCCCGTTGGGCTGAGGCCGGTACCCGGAAGAGAGGCTGAGCTTCTCCATTAAGTCCCTCCATAGTCATGTGAATTGTGGGCCACGGTCGGGGGATGTATGTTGATCAGTCTCACGTCGCTGTGGAGGAATTTTGGTCCATTCTTCCATGCAGAACTGTTGTAACTCAGCGACATTTGTGGGTTTTCAAGCATCAACTGCTCATTTCAAGTCCTGCCACAAATTTTCAATTGGGGTCAAATCAAAATCCGGTGTAGACCTTACCATGAAATGCTTACTTACAATCCCTTAACAATGCCGTTTTAAGAAAATAGAGTTAAGAAAATATATGCTAAATTAACTAAAGTAAAAAATAATAACAAGGCTATACCGGTACAGAGTCAATGTGTGGGGGTACAGGTTAGTCGAGGTAATTTGTGTATGTCGGTAGGGGTAATGTGACTATAGATAATAAACAGCGACTAGCAGCAGTGTAAAATTGTAAATAGTCCGGGTGGCCATTTGATGAATTGTTCAGCAGTGTTATGGCTTTGGGGTAGATGCTGTTAAGGAGCCTTTTGGACCTAGACTGGGCTCTCCAGTACCACTTGCCGTAGGGTAGCAGAGAGAACAGTCTATGACTTGGGTGATTGGAGTCTTTGACAATTTTTTTAGCCTTCCTCTGACACCGCCTAGTATATAGTTTTTACTTTTAATTGTTTTACTACTGCATGACCTTTATTTAACTTGGCAAGTCAGTTAAGAACAAATTCTTATTTACAATGACGGCCTATCCCTGCCAAACCTGGGCCAAGTGTGCGCCACCCTATGGGACTCCCAATCACGGCCGAATGTGATTCAGCCTGGATTCGAACCAGGGATTGTAGAGATGCCTCTTGCACTGAGATGGGGACCCATGAGATGGGGACCCATGCCAAATCTTTTCAGTCTACTGAGGGGGAAACGATGATGTCGTGCCCTCTTCACGACTGTCTTGGTGTGTTTGGACCATGATAGTTTGTTGATGATGTGGACGCCAAGGAACTTAACTCTCGACCCGCTCCACTACAGCCCCGTCAATGTTAATGGGGGCCTGTTCGGCCCTCCTTTTCCTTTAGTCCACGATCAGCTCCTTTGTCTTGATCACATTGATGGAGAGGTTGTGGTCCTGGCACCACACTGCCAAGTCTCTGACCTCCTCCCTATAGGCTGTCTCGTCGTTGTCGGTAATCAGGACTACCACTGTTGTGTCGTAAGCAAACTTAATGATAGTGTTGGAGTCGTGCTTGGCCACGCAGTCGTGGGTGAACAGGGAGGACAGGAGGGGACTAAGCACACACCCCTGAGGGGCCCCAATGTTGAGGATCAGCGTGGCAGATGTGCTGTTGCCTACTCTTACCACCTGGACGCGGACCATCAGGAAGTCCAGGATCCAGTTGCAGAGGGAGGTGATTAGTCCCAGGATCCTTAGCTTAGTGATGAGCTTTGTGGGCACTATGGTGTTGAACGCTGAGCTGTAGTCAATGAACAGCATTCTCACATAGGTGTTCCTTTGTCCAGGTAGGAAAGGGCCATGTGGAGTGCGATTGAGCAGCCTTTCAAAGCCCTTCATGGCTACCGACGTGAGCGCTACGGGGCGGTTGTCATTTAGGCAGGTTACCTTCGCTTTCTTGGGCACAGGGACTATGGTGTTTGGTCAGGGAGAGGTTGAAAATGTCAGTGAAGGCACTTGCCATTTGGTCTGCGCATGCTCTGAGTACACGTCCTGGTAATCGGTCTGAATGTTGACCTGTATAAAGGTCTTGCTCACATTGGCTACGGAGAGCGTGATCACACAGTTGTCCCTAACCGCTGGTGCTCTCATGCATGCTTCAGTGTTGCTTGCCTCAAAGCGAGCATGAAAGGCATTTTGCTCGTCAGGTAGGCTTGCGTAACTGGGCAGCTCGCAGCTGAGTTTCCCTTTGTAGTCCGTAATAGTTTGCAAGACCTGCCACATCTGAAGAGCGTCAGAGCCGGTGTAGTAGGATTCAATCTTAGTCCTATATTGATGATTTGCCTGTTTGATGGTTCGTCTGAGGGCATTGCAAGATTTCTTATAAGCGTCCGGATTAGTGTCCCGCTCCTTGAAAGCGGCAGCTCTAGCCTTTAGCTCGGTGCGCATGTTGCCTGTAATCCATGGCTTCTGGTTGGATATGTACGCACGGTCACTGTGGGGATGACATCGTCGATGCACTTATTGATGAAGCCGATGACTGAGGTGGTGTATTCCTCAATGCCATTGGATGAATCCCGGAACATATTCCAGTCTGTGCAGCAAAACAGTCCTGTAGCGTAGCATCCGCGTCATCTGACCACTTCCGTATTGAGTGAGTCACTGGTACTTCCTGCTTTAGTTTTTGCTTGTAAGCAGGAATCAGGAGTTTAGAATTATGGTCAGATTTGCCAAATGGAGGGCGGTGGAGAGCTTTGTATGGTCTCTGTGTGTGGAGTAAAAGTGGTCTAGAGTTTTTTTCCCCTCTGGTTGCACATGTGACATGCTGGTAGAAAATAGGTAAAATGGATTGAAGTTTTCCTGCATTAAAGTCTCCGGCCACTAGGAGCTCCGCTTCTGGATGAGCATTTTCTTGTTTGCTTATGGCCTTTATACAGCTCGTTGAGAGCGGTCTTAGTGCCAGCATCGGTTAGTGGTGGTAAATAGATGGCTACGAATAATATAGATAAACTCTCTTGATAGATGGTGAGGTTTACAGCTTATCATGAGTTGCTCTACCTCAGGTGAGCAATACCTTGAGACTTCCTTAACATTAGACATCGCGCACCAGCTTTTACTGACAAATAGACACACACTCCCAGCCCTCGTCTTACCAGACGTAGCTGTTCTGTCCTGCCAACGCACGGAAAACCCAGCCAGCTCTGTATTATCCGTTCCGTCATTCAGCCACGACTCGGTGAAACATAAGATACCACAATTTTCAATGTCCCGTTGGTAGGATAATCTCGAACGGAGATCATGCAGTTTATTTTCCAGTGATTGCACGTTGGCCAATAGAAGGGTTGGTAGAGTCGGGTTATCCACTTGCTGACACATTCTCACAAGGCACCCCGATCTACGCCCCCTATATTTCCGTCTTTTCTTCAGGCGAATGAAGGGGATTTGGGCCTAGTCTCAGAAGCCGTATATCCTTTGCGTCGGACACATTAACGGAAAAAAAAAATCTTTGTCCAGTTTGAGGTGAGTAATCTCTGTTCTGATGTCCAGAAGTTCTTTTCGGTCATTAAGAGATGGTAGCAGCAACATTTGTATACAAAATAAGTTACAAACCATGAGGAAAAACAAACAAAATAGCACAGTTTGTTAGGAGCACGTAAAACAGCAGCCATTCCCTCCAGCTCCTTTATCATGGGGGTCTCGGCCTTTGACTAGGCCATTCCAAAACTCCAATTTTGTTGCTTTTTAACCATTTTCATGTAGACTTCAGAGATCTTTTCTCTCAATTTATCCTCTGCAGAGAGAGAGAGAGAGAGAGAGAGAGAGAGAGAGAGAGAGAGAGAGAGAGAGAGAGAGAGAGAGAGAGAGAGAGAGAGAGAGAGAGAGAGAGAGAGAGAGAGAGAGAGAGAGAGAGAGAGAGAGAGAGAGAGAGAGAGAGAGAGAGAGAGAGAGAGAGAGAGAGAGAGAGAGAGAGAGAGAGAGAGAGAGAGAGAGAGAGAGAGAGAGAGAGAGAGAGAGAGAGAGAGAGAGAGAGAGAGAGAGAGAGGAGAGAGAGGAAGAGAGAGGAGAGAGAGAGAGGAGAGAGAGAGAGAGAGACAGACAGACAGACAGACAGACAGACAGACAGACAGACAGACAGACAGACAGACAGACAGACAGACAGACAGACAGACAGACAGACAGACAGAGACTACACTATTGTTTTAAAAGGCATCATTCACTATTAACAACGCCCCAGTAAATGCAAAGTGTGTGCACTGCATTCTGTAACCTCTCAAAAGGTGTCATTGAGACCGTCACACGGTAATACAAGCTATAGCACAGTCATGGTGAAGTGTTATAATCACTTTTCCCGGGCACTCACCTTTCCTCTACTATTCTGTGTTAGAACCAAGTTCAACTATGTGTTTAACATGGTGCGTGCAATGCACTTTGGCTATGTTATCTAACAGATTAAGATCATTTTATTGGTCAATTGCACACACAAGGTCCAACGCGAATGTTACTTCCGCATTTAACCCAAGACGCGCCAGATTTTGTTTTCCCCATCGGATCCTGGATTCGGATCCTGGATTCGGATGCTAGGCTATCTGCCACCATACAATTGCTACCAATGGCGAAGAGAGACATTTCTTCATGTATGGAACTAATATGCATATACAGTGGGGGGGGGGGGAGTATTTGATCCCCTGCTGATTTTGTACGTTTGCCAACTAATAAAGAAAGGATCAGTCTATAATTTTAATGGTAGGTTTATTTGAACAGTGAGAGATAGAAAAACAACAAAAATATCCCGAAAAACGCATGTCAAAAATGTTTTAAATTGATTTAAGGGAAATAAATATTTGGGAAATAAGTATTTGACCCCCTCTCAATCAGAAAGATTTCTGGCTCCCAGGTGTCTTTTTATACAGGTTACGAGCTGAGATTGGGAGCACACTCTTAAAGGGAGTGCTCCTAACCGCAGCTTGTTACCTGTAAAAAAGACACCTGTCCACAGAAGCAATCAATCAATCAGATTCCAAACTCTCCACCATGGCCAAGACCAAAGAGCTCTCCAAGGATGTCAAGGACAAGATTGTAGACCTACACAAGGCTGGAATGGGCTACAAGACCATCGCCAAGCAGCTTGGTGAGAAGGTGACAACATTTGGTGCGATTATTCACAAATGGAAGAAACACAAAAGAACTGTCAATATCCCTCGGCCTGGGGCTCCATGCAAGATCTCACCTCGTGGGGTTGCAATGACCATGAGAACGGTGAGGAATCAGCCCAGAACTACACGGGAGGATCTTGTCAATGATCTTAAGGCAGCTGGGACCATAGTCACCAAGAAAACAATTGGTAACACACTACGCCGTGAAGGACTGAAATCCTGCAGTGCCCGCAAGGTCCCCCTGCTTAAGAATACATTTTCATGCCCGTCTGAAGTTTGCCAATGAACATCTGAATGATTCAGAGGACAACTGGGTGAAAGTGTTGTGGTCAGATGAGACCAAAATTGAGCTTTTTGGCATCAACTCAACTCGCCGTGTTTGGAGGAGGAGGAATGCTGCCTATGACCCCAAGAACACCATCTCCACCGTCAAACATGGAGGTGGAAACATTATGCTTTGGGGGTGTTTTTCTGCTAAGGGGACAGGACAACTTCACCGCATCAAAGGGACGATGGATGGGGCCATGTACCGTCAAATCTTGGGTGAGAACATCCTTCCCTCAGCCAGGGCATTGAAAATGGGGCGTGGATGGGTATTCCAACATGACGATGACCCAAAGCACACGGCCAAGGCAACAAACGAGTGGCTCAAGAAGAAGCACATTAAGGTCCTGGAGTGGCCTAGCCAGTCTCCAGACCTTAATCCCATAGAAAATCTGTGGAGGGAGCTGAAGGTTCGAGTTTCCAAACGTCATCCTCGAAACCTTAATGACTTGGAGAAGATCTGCAAAGAGGAGTGAGACAAAATCCCTCCTGAGATGTGTGCAAACCTGGTGGCCAACTACAAGAAACGTCTGACCTCTGTGATTG
This sequence comes from Salmo trutta, assembly GCF_901001165.1. Taxonomy (NCBI): domain Eukaryota; kingdom Metazoa; phylum Chordata; class Actinopteri; order Salmoniformes; family Salmonidae; genus Salmo; species Salmo trutta. The sequence continues at coordinate 54,146,730 of NC_042963.1, forward strand.
CCAACAAGAGTTTTGCCACCAAGTACTAAGTCATGTTTTGCAGAGGGGTCAAATACTTATTTCCCTCATTAAAATGCAAATCATTTTATAAAAATTTTTGATATGCGTTTTTCTGGATTTTTTTGTTGTTATTCTGTCTCTCACTGTTCAAATAAACCTACCATTAAAATTATAGACTGATCATTTCTTTGTAAGTGGGCAAACGTACAAAATCAGCAGGGGATCAAATACTTTTTTCCCCCACTGTATGCATGCTTGTTGCAAATTGTGGGACTGAACATTTTCACTTGAGCAAGCGTTTGAGTCTCCTGCAAAAAAAACAGATGCAGAACTTGTTTGAACTTTAAACATGGTTTATGTTCCAAATGGCACCCTTCTTCCCTATATAGTGTACTGCTTTTAACCAGAGCCTTGGTCTGAAGTAGTGCACTATATAGGGGAAAGAGTACCATTTGGGACACAAACCTTTGCTAAAGTTCAAACAAGTTCTGGAAGGCAGTGTTACATACACCTAATGTATTTGTTTAATTTTGTTTGCCTAAGACTCTGGTTAAAAACAGTCCAGCTTGTAGGGAATATGGTGCAATTTGGCACTACATCTTGGTCACACAGAGATTGTGTAACCTCCAGACTCCCCAAGTAGTTTTGCGTTAACAAGGCACTGTTGTAGTAGTGAGGAGGAACCTAACTTGCCTTTTATGTCACATGTCTGATACCAACAATCAGAGGACACAACCCTACTGGACTGCCTTTCACTGCGATGTGAATGAATTTAAAGTCGCTGACAGGGCAGTTGGACAAACTAACACTGATTTGGATTTTAAAGCTGCTTGTGGACTTGGCTGATTTTGGTAGGTAATTTATCAGTTAGTGAGATAACGCTGTACATTAAGGGTTTATAAAGGCTTTATTTTTACGTTAATAATGGTTATTTAAACATTCAGTTTAATTTGTTCAGATAGTTAGTTAGTGGTTAGTTAGTAAGTTACAGTGCCTTCAGAAAGTATTCATACCCCTTGACTTATTCCACATTTTGCTGTGTTACAGCCTGAACATGTTTTTTGAAACGTTTGCACATTTATTGAAAGTGAAATACAGAAATATCTAATTTACATAAGTATTCACACCCCTGAGTCAATACTTTGTAGAAGCACCTTTGGCAGCGATTACAGCTGTGAGTCTTTCTGGGTACGTCTCTAAGAGCTTTCCACGCCTGGATGGTGCACCATTTGCCCATGTATCTATTTTCTAAATTCTTCAAGCTCTGTCAAATTTGTTGTTGATCATTGCTAGATTACCATTTTCAGGTCTTACCATAGATTTTCAATCAGATTTAAGTCAAAACTGTAACTCGGCCACCCAGGTACATTCATTGGTTTCTTGGTAAGCAATGCAGTGTAGATTTGGCCTAGTGTTTTGGGTTATTGTCCTGCTGAAAGGTGATTTTATCTCCCAGTGTCTGTTGGATTGCAGACTGAACCAGGTTTTCCTTTAGGATTCTGCCTGTGCTTAGGTCTATTCCGTTTTCTTTTTATCCTTAAAAACTCCCTAGTCCTTGCCGATGACAAGCATACCCATAACATGATGCAGCCACCACTATGCTTGAAAATATGAAGAGTGGTACTCAGTGATAGGTTGGGTTGGATTTGCCCCAAACATAACGCTTTGTATTAAGGACATAAAGTTAATTTCTTTGCCACATTTTTTGCGGTTTTACTTTAGTGCCTTGTTGCAAACAGGATGCATGTTTTAGAATGTGTTTATTCTGTACAGGCTTCCTTTTCATTCTGTCATTTAGGTTCGTATTGTGGAGTAACTACAATGTTGTTGATCCATCCTCAGTTTTCTCCTATCACAGCCATTAAACTGTAACTGTTTTAAGGTCACCATTGGCCTCATGTTGAAATCCCTGAGCGGGTTCCTTCCTCTCCGGCAACTGAGTTAGGAAGGACCCCTGTATCTTGGTAGTGACTGGGTATATTGATACACCATCCAAAATGTAATTCATATATTCACAATGCTCAAAGGGATATTCAATGTCAGCTTTAAAAAAATATATATATATTTTTTTATAACCCATCTACCAATAGGTGCCCTTCTTTATGAGGCAATGGAAAACCTCGCTGGTCTTTGTTGTTGAATCTGTGTTTGAAATTCACTGCTCGACTACAGGACCTTACAGATAATTGTGTGTGTGGAGGGTACAGAGATGAGGTGGTCATTCAAAAATCACGTTAAACACTATTATTGCACACAGAGTCCATGCAACTTATTATGTGTGTGTAGAGGGGGGGGGTCCTTTTGCATCATAAAGGCAATTTATTATGCAAAGATGGAAAACGAATTGGAAAAATGATATGTGATCTGTGTAACCTAGAGAAATCTAGTCTGTTTGTGCTAAAGATACCACTCCTTGTCATGTCAAACGATGACAAGGAGCACAAGAAGTGGAACGTTTGCACGCAACCGGTTCTGGATTTCTAAGGCTGCAGTAGCAATAGGAGTTGATCCATGGATGCTACTCCTTAGCCTGGTTCCAGGTCTGTTTGTACTGCCTTGCCAACTCCTACACTTAGAAAAAGGGTTCCAATAGGGTTCTTCGGCTGCCCCCATAGGAGAACCCTTTTTGGTTTCAGGTACTGTAGGACCCTCTGTGGAAAGGGTTCTACATGGAACCTAAAGTGGTTCTTCAAAGGGTTCTCCTAAGGGAACAGCCGAATAACCTTTTAGGGTCTAGATTGCACCTTTTTTTCTAAGAGTTTATGGTGATTGTCACACCAAACAAACAGACTTGTCAAGACAAACAGATCTGGGACTAGCAGGCTTTTATTTATTTTTAAAAAATTGAACTAGGTGTAATATTTGTATGTGTGAACATACTGAATTATAATTGGATGCATTTTACCGCCGTATCATACTGTGCTATGATTGGTTAAGACCATCCAGATGGTTAGGTCATGGTCAGTTGATCATGGTTGGAGATAAGTGAACATGCCAGTTGTAGCTAGCTAATAAAGAGCTATGTTAAGAAATATCCTGTAGTACTGCATTTTTTTATTTTGTACAAAGCGTGTAAAACAAGACATGGTGTCAGAGTAAAAGGTCTTAAAAGATGGATTTTTCTGGAGTTCCTTCACCTCGACAAGCTTCACAGCACCACATCTGCAGCTGTGATACACAAGCTGAAAGCAGCCTTTGCCAGGCATGGCATTGTAGAGACTTTAATATCTGACAATGGGCCCTGTTACAAATCAAATGAGTTTGAATCCTTCACAAAAGCATGGGAGTTCACACATGTCACCACAAGCCCACATTACCCTCAAAGTAATGGCCTTGCTGAAAAATCTGTGCAGATTGCTAAATCACTCATGGACAAAGCAAAAGCAGACAAGAGAGACCCATACCTCAGTCTCCTTGAATACCGCAACACTCCAGTTGACAACTTCAAATCACCAGCCCAGCTGTTGATGAGCCGCAGACTTCGCTCAACCCTTCCCAGCACCAACCAGCAGCTGCAACCTGAGGTTGTCAGCTACAATGAAATGCATGGAAAACGTGCACAGAGACAACAACAAAAGCGATACTACGACAGGTCAGCTAGACCACTGCCACCACTGATCGACGGAGAGTCAGTTAGAATCCAGGAGCATGGCCTCCGGAAGCCAGCAGTCGTCATCCAGCCAGCTGACACTGAACGTTCATGTCATGTCCGCACCGCAGAAGGAGCGCTGTACCGCCGCAACCTACTGAACACAAAAGAACAACACACCGACGAGATGAACTGTTCCCCTGAAAGAGAACGTGATGGACTAAACACACACACAGCACAACATACACCATACAACACCACAACAACTGTTGACTGACACAGAAGCATGCTCAGCATAATATTGCACGAGGTCAGGAAGAGAGGTCAAGCCCAGAGCTGTCCTAGAATTGTGAAATGTCAAAGGGTGTAGGCGGATCGCTGCCCTAAAAGAGTTCCGGACTGTAAACTTGTTATTGAAAGTTCACTTGAAATGCTTTGGTATTGTATTTGTTTGAAATGTTAAAATGTCATTTCTACTGTGAAAGCTGAGTTGCTGAGAATCCCTTGTTCGAACAGTAACAGTATGTTGGATCATTGTTTCAGAGTCTATGTTGATTCAGTTGGTGTAGTATGCAATATAAATGGTTACTTACATTGAGTTCAAACTGCAGAGCATGTACTCAAAAGAAACGCTTAGAATATGTAAAACAGTTTTCTTTTGTTTTAAAAGAAGGGGGGATGTAATATTCATATGTGTAAACAAACTGAATCATAATTGGATGCATTTTACCACCGTATCATACTGTGCTGTGATTGGTTAAGACCACCCAGAGGGTGAGGTCATGGTCAGTTGATCATGGTTGGAGATACGTGAACATGCACGTTGTAGCTAGCTAATAAAGAGCTACGTAGTACTGCATTTTATTATTTTGTACAAAGCGTGTAAAACAAGACACTAGGCAAGTCAGTTAAGAACACATTCTTATTTACAATGACGACCTACCAGAAGGCAAAAGGCCTCCTGTGGGGATGGAGGCTGGGATTAAAAATATAAGACAAAACACAACAAGAGAGACACCACAACACTACATAAAGAGACACCTAAGACGACAACACAGCATGGCAGCAACACATGACAACACAGCATGGTAGCAACACAGCTAGCTGCTCCTCCCATCCACAACCCATTCTATGCTTCCTAATGTGATCTGCAGTAGTCAGAATATTCTCATTGAACAATGAGGTTGCATAACCATAAACCCTCTCTCAGATCAAACCTGGGTTCAACCACCATTTGAAATCTTTTAAATACTTTAAGCATTTGCTTTTGGAGTGCCTGGAATGCCGGGTTTGTACTTTTTTTGTACTTTTCTACTGGTCCCATTGTCACAGCAAAACTCAATCACAGCTAAAGTATTTGAAAATGATATCAAATCGTTTTTTGAAGCCAGGTCTGATTCAGATGTATCAGATATTATCTTATGCAAAAGTCCATCTGAATATGACCCTATTGGATTGGGATGACAGTACACATTAGCTACCTAGTAGATTAGTTGAATACCAACCCATTTCGCAACTTTATAAAAAGGGCCAGAGAGACAATTCAATTCTCTGATTCTGTCACGTCCTGACCAGTATAAGGGTTATTTGTTATTGTAGTTTGGTCAGGACGTGGCAGAGGGTATTTGTTTTATGTGTTTCGGGGTGGTGGTTTATTTAGTAGGAAGTTTGATTTATTATTTCCGGATTTTTGGTCTATGTTTTGGTATTTCTATGTTCTTTCTGGTTTGTTGTATTTCTATGTTTAGGTTAATGGGGGGTTGGACTCTCAATTGGAGGCAGGTGCTTTCTCGTTGCCTCTGATTGAGAGTCCTATATATGGGTAATTGTTTGGTGTAGTGTTTGTGGGAGATTGTTTTGCTGAGTGTGCCTGACAAGACTGTTTCATTGGTTGTGAGATCGTTTTGGTGTTCTTGTTATTTAAATAAATATACAAGATGAGCATCCACATTCCTGCTGTGTTTTGGTCGTCCATTCCAGACGACAACCGTGACAGATTCCTATACAATTGTCAGATGTTACAGAATGTGCAAAAAAAAAATAAAAATATAGCCGATGGCTAGTTAATTATTATTGTGATTGATTGTTTGACATCTACTTCCTTGTATCTAATTAAGGTTTTTCCACTGAAGGATTCACCATGGATGGAAGGATGTATCAACCAACCATTATCTCATTGGTCGTATTGCTCTTCACCCTGTCCAATATTGTCTATGGGGGTAAAATATTAATCTACCCGATGGATGGAAGCCATTGGGTCAACATGAGAATCATTATCGAAGAGTTGCATTCCAAAGGCCATGACATCACAGTGGTGCGAGCGTCAAACAGCTGGTACATCAAGGAGTATTCCCCCCACTACACCACCATTACCATTCCCAACACTGGTGGCTTCGATGAAAACTTCTTTGGTGAATTTATATTAAGTAAACATCTGAAGATTCAAAGGGAGCAGGAGAAAAGTTTTTGGACTGAACTCAAGCTTCAGTCATCAATGAAGGAGACTTTTTTCGAGTTCCACAAGAACATGGCTGAAATGATCACTCGTGTCCTTGAAGACGGTGAGTTGATCCAGTCTCTCCAGGATGCTAAGTTTGATTTGGTTCTGACAGATCCTGGGATTGGTGGAGGGACGATCTTAGCCCGCGTCCTCCACCTTCCTCTGGTATACAATGTCAGATGGACCATTCAAGGTGAAGCTCATTTGGTCATCGCCCCATCGCCTCTCTCCTACGTCCCATACGCACCCACAGAGTTGACAGACAAGATGACCTTCCTCCAGAGAGTCACCAACGTCTTAGCTTACATAATCGGGTCTTACACCTTGGCATCTATCACAGAACCCAACTACAAACCGGTAGTCCAGCGTTACTTTGGCCCTGACGTCGATTACAACTCATTTTTCCAGGAAGCAGATATCTGGCTCATGAGAAGCGATTTTGTCTTTGAATTTCCAAAACCCACCATGCCGAATATGGTCTACATTGGTGGATTCCAGTGTAAGCCCTCCAAGCCTCTTCCACAGGACTTGGAGGAGTTTGTTCAGAGTTCCGGAGAGCATGGGGTTGTCATGATGACTCTGGGGACTTTGGTGGCAGAGCTTCCTGGAGATATCGCAGATGAAATCGCTGCCGCGTTCGCCCAGCTGCCTCAGAAGGTCATCTGGAGGTATGGATGGATAGATCCTTTAATTAATTGGACAAATTATGAATAAAAATGGAGCTGGTTTACCAAGCACAATAAGGCCTGGTCCTGGACTAAAAAACTATTTAAAATGTTATTCTCCATTGAGCATGCTTTTAGTCCAGGACTTTATCTGGGCCAAGACTTAAAAACAAAAGTGTCAGATTTCCATGTATATCCACTGTGGTTCTCTTGTGGTTCTCAGGTATACTGGACAGAGACCCTCTACCCTGGGTAACAACACCCTACTGGTGGACTGGCTTCCCCAGAATGACCTCCTAGGACACCCCAAGACCCGGGCTTTCGTAGCCCATGGAGGAACCAACGGTGTCCAGGAGGCCATCTACCACGGCGTCCCCGTAGTCGGCATCCCTCTCGCCTTCGACCAGTCCGACAACCTCTCCAAGTTGAAGGAGAGGGGGGCAGCTAACACGGTGGATATCATCACAATGGACAGAAATGTGTTCCTAGAGGCTTTGAAAGCTGTGCTACATGAACCATCCTACAGGGAGAACATGCAGAGGTTGTCCAGACTGCACAGAGACCAACCCATTAAGCCACTGGACAAGGCAGTGTTCTGGATCGAGTTTGTTATGAGACATAAAGGAGCTCGTCACCTGAGGACAGAGTCCTATAAGATGTCCTGGATGGTATACCACTCAGTTGATGTGATAGCGACTTTGCTGGCGTGCGTGTTACTTGTAACGCTGGTTTGCCTGGCAGTCGTAAGATGTGTTTGGCGTAAGGTGTTTTGCAGGAACAAAGTGAAAAGTGAATGATAATGTTGTGATTTGAGATGTGAATATTAAAATATTATCTTATCATTGCTCAATCAGCAATTTATAAATAACATTTACATTTTATCAATAAAATGTGTATTTTATCAATAAAACATTGTTTTAAGGTATGTGATATCTTTGTCATTCAATTTTTTTGTTTGTTAAATAGTTATGGATTTAAATAATCTATGCAGTATACTCAGGAGACGGGGGAAGAGATCACGATGACTTTATCATGTCCATTTACGATTGGCCTGACATTTTGTCACCGGTAAATTAGAAGTAATCTTCTATTAGTATCATTGTAACCATATGGCTGATGCAGAGGTAATGGACAATCCATTTATTTTTTACCGAACATTGTAGAATCAGTAATACTATAAATCAAATTTTATTTGGTCACAAATACATGGTTAGCAGATGTTAATGTGAGTGTAGCTACATATGATATGAGTAATGTAAGATATGTAAACATTATTAAAGTGGCATTGTATAAAGTGACTAGTGATCCATTTGTTAAATTGGCCAGTGATTGTGTCTCAATGTGGGCAGCAGCCTTTCTGAGTTAATGATTGCTGTTTAGTAGTCTGATGGCCTTGCGATAGAAGCTGTTCTTCAGTCTCTCGGTCCCAGCTTTGATGCACCTGTACTGACCTCGCCTTCTGGATTGTAACGGTGTGAACAGGCAGTGGCTCGGGTGGTTGTTGTCCTTGATGATCTTTTTGGCCTTCCTGTAACATCGGGTGTTGTAGGTGTCATGGAGGGCAGGTAGTTTGCCCCCAGTGATGCGTTGTGCAGACCTCACTACTCTCTGGAGAGCCTTGCGGTTTAGGGCGGTGTAGTTACCGTATCAGGCTGTGATACAGCCCGACAGGATGCTCTCGATTGTGCATCTGTAAAAGTTTGTCAGGGTTTTGGGTGACAAGCCAAATTTCTTCAGCCTCCTGAGGTTGATGAGGTGCTGTTATGCCTTCTTCACCACACTGTCTATGTGGGTGGACCATTTCAGTTTGTCTGTGATGTGTATGCCGAGGAACTTAAAACTTTCCACCTTCTCCACGGCTGTCCCTTTGATGTGGATAGGGGGGTGCTCCCTCTGCTGTTTCCTGAAGTCCACGATCATCTCCTTTGTTTTGTTGACATTGAGAGGTTGTTTTCCTGACACCACACTCCGTGTGCCCTCACTTCCTCCCTGTAGGCTGTCTCGTCATTGTTGGTAATCAAGCCCACTACTGTTGTGTCATCTGCAAACTTGATGATTGAGTTGGAGGCGTGCATGGCCACGCAGTCGTGGGTGAACAGGGAGTACAGGAGGGGGGTGAGCACGCACCCTTGTGGGGCCCCAGTGTTGAAGGTCAGTGAAGTGGAGATGTTGTTTCCTACCTTCACCACCTGGGGGCGGCCCGTCAAAGTCCAGGACCCAATTGCACTGGGCAGGGTTGAGACCCAGGGCCTCCAGCTTGATGATGAAATTGGAGGGTACTATGGTGTTGAATGCTGAGCTGTAGTCAATGAACAGCATTCATACATAGGTATTCATTTTGTCCAGATGGAATAGGGCAGTGTTCAGTGTGATGGTGATTGCATCGTCTGTGGTCCTATTGGGGAGGTATGCAATCTGAAGTGGGTCTAGAGTGGCAGGTAAGGTGGAGGTGATATGATCCTTGACTACTCTCAAAGCACTTAATGATGACAGAAGTGAGTGCTACGGGGCGGTAGTCATTGAGTTCAGTTATCTTTGCCTTCTTGGGTACAGGAACAATGGTGGGCATCTTGAAGCATGTGGGGACAACAGACTGGGATAGGGAGCCGTAAACCAGCCAGCTGGTCTGCGCATGCTCTAAGGACGTGGCTAGGAATGCTGCGCATGCTCTGAGGACGCGGCAAGGGATGCCGTCTGGGCTACTGCGAGGGTTAACTTGTTTAAATGTTTTACTCACGTTGGCCACGAAGAAGGGGGGGGGGTCGCAGTCCTTGTTAGCGGGCTAGGGATGCCATCTGGGCAAGCAGCCTTGCGAGGGTTAACTCGTTTAACTGTTTTACTCACATCGGCCATGGAGAAGGAGAGGGTGGGCGCAGTCCTTGGTAGCGGACTGCGATGTTGGCACTGTATTATCCTCAAAGCGGGCAAAGAAGGTATTTAGTTTGTCTGGAAGCGTGACGTCAGTGCCGTGACGTGGCTGGTTTTCTTTTTGTAGTCTGTGATTTCCTGTAAACCCTGCCACATACGTCTCGTGTCTGAGCCGTTGAATTGCGACTCCACCTTGTCCCTGTACTTGCATTTCGCTTGTTTGATTGCCTTGTGGAGGGAATAACTACACAGTTTATATTCAGCTATATTCCCAGACATATTTCCATTGTTAAATGTGGTGGTTTGCGCTTTCAGTTTTGCGCGAATGCCGCCATCCATCCAGGGTTTCTGGTTAGGGTAGGTTTTAATAGTCACAGTGGGTACAACTCCAATGCACTTCTTTATAAACTCACTCACCGAGTCAGCGTATAGGTCGATGATGTTCTCTGAAGCTGACCAGAACATATTCCAGTTCGCGTGATCAAAACAATCTTGAAGCATGGCTTCCAATTGGTCAGACCAGCGTTGAATGGTTATATAAAACGTTAGGAGCAAGATGGCATCATGGTCGGATTTGTCGAAGGGAGGGCGGGGGAGGCCTTTATATGCATCATGGAAGTTAGAGTAGCAGTGATCCAGTGTATTACCCCTCTGCATAGTGATGATAGAATTTAGGTAGCCTTGTTCTCAAATTTGCTTTGTTAAAATCCCCAGCAACAATAAATGCAGCCTCAGGATATATGGTTTCTCTTGGTAGGTAAAATGGCCGGCATTTGATTGTAAGGAATTCTAGTTTGGGTGAGCAGAAGGACTTGAGTTCCTGTATGTTTTTATGATTACACCATGAGTCCTTAATCATGAAGCATACACCCCCACCCTTCCTCTTCCCCGAGAGGTGTTAATCTCTGTCGGCGCAATACATGGAGAACCCCGGTGGCTGTACCGATTCCGACAACATATCCCGAGTGCCATGTTTCTGTGAAACAGAGAATGTTACAATCTCTGATGTCTCTCTGGAAGGCAACCCTTGCTCGAATTTCGTCTACCTTGTTGTCAAGAGACTGGACATTGGCAAGTAGTATACTCGGGAGCGGTGGGCGATGTGAACGTCTACGGAGTCTGACCAGGAGGCCGCTTTGTCTTCCCCTTCTGCGGCGCTGTTGTTTTGGGTCGGCTTCTGGAATTAGATCCATTGTTCTGGGTGGTGGTCCGAACAGAGGATCCTCTTCGGGAAAGTTGTATTCCTGGTCGTAATGTTGGTATGTTGACGTTGCTCTTATATCCAATAGTTCTTCCCGGCTGTATGTAATAAGACTTAAGATTTCCTGGGGTAACAATGTAAGAAATAACCAGGGTCGGGGTCGGTCCAGTAACCAGGGTTGGGGTCAGTTCAGTAACCAGGGTACGGGTCGGTCCAGTAGCCAGGGTCGGGGTCGGTCCAGTAACCAGGATTGGGGTCAGTCCAGTAACCGGGGTTGGTGTCAAACCTATGTTGATTCAATTCTGAAAGTAAACTGAATTAACAGTTCCACTTCATTTATTTTCAATTGGAATTTCACACTAAACAAAAATATAAACGCAACATGCATTTCAATTTTTTTTACTGAGTTACAGTTCATATAAGGAAATCAGTCAATTGAAATAAATCTATGGATTTCACATGACTGGGAATACAGATATGCATCTGTTAGTCACAGATAGTGTACCTTAAAAAAAACACACAATCAAATCTATTATTATTAATATTAACAAAAAACACAAATATAACTTGAGTAATTCGATGCAGTATGTCTAGTCAGTATGCAGGCCATGGAAGAACTGGGCCCTTTTCAGCTTCCAGGAATTGTGTACAGATTCTTGTGACATGGGGCCATGCATTATCATGCTGAAACATGAGGTGATGGCGGAGGATGAACGGCACGACAATGAGCCTCAATCTCTTCATGTAACGGGTGTCGTATTGAGGGGACCAAGGCGCAGCGTGTTGAGTGCTCATAATTGAATTTTAATGAAAACGAAACACTTTGACAAAAGAAACAAAACGACAGCCAACAGTTCTGTCAGGTTACCTAAACGAAACAGAAAACAACTACCCACGAAAACCAAGTGGGAAAAGGCTGCCTAAGTATGGCTTCCAATCAGAGACAACGATAGACAGCTGCCTCTGATTGGAAACCATACCCGGCCAAAACATAGAAATACAAACATAGAATGCCCACCCACCTATCACACCCTGACCTAACTAAACAGAGAAAACACAGCTCTCCTGGGTCAGGGCGTGACACTTCAAGGTATCTCTGTGCATTCACATTGCCATCAATAAAATCGAATTGTGTTCGTTGTCCGTAGCTTATGTCTGCCCATACCATAATCCCACCTCACCATGGGGCACTCTGTTCACAATGTTGACATCAGCAAACTGCTCGCCCACACGACTCCATACAGTTGAACCCGGGATTCATCCGTGAAGAGCACACTTCCTCAGTGTGCCAGTGGCCATCGAAGTTGAGCATTTGCCCACTGAAGTTGGTTACGACACCAAACTGCAGTCAGGTCAAGACCCTGGTGAGGATGACGAGCACGCAGATGAGCTTCCCTGAGACGGTTTCTGACAGTTTGTGCAGAAATTCTTCAGTTGTGCAAACCCACAGTTTCATCAGCTGTCCCGGTGGCTGGTTTCAGATGATCCCGCAGGTGAAGGAGGTCCTGGAGGTCCTGGGCTGGCGTGGTAACACGTGGTCTGCGGTTGTGAGGCCAGTTGGACGTACTGCCAAATTCTCTAAAACGAAGTTGGAGGTGGCTTATGGTAGAGAAAATAATATAACATTTTCTGGCAACAGCTCTGGTGGACATTCCTGGAGTCGGTATGCCAATTGCACTCCCTCAAAACTTGAGACATCTGTTGCCTTGTGTTGTGTCACAAACTGCACATTTTAGAGTGGCCTTTTATTGTCCCCAGCGCAAGGTGCACCTGTGTAATGATCATGCTGTTTAATCAGCTTCTTGATATGCTACACCTGTCAGGTGAATGGATTATCTTGGCAAAGGAGAAATGCTCACTAACAACCATGTAAACACATTTGTGGACAACATTTTTGAGAAATAAGCTTTTTGTGCGTATGGAACATTTCTGGGATCTTCTATTTCAGCCCATGAAACATGGGACCAACCCTTTACATGTTGCGTTTATATTTTTGTTCAGTATAGTTTACTTCCTGAATTAACTGAATTGATCCCCAACCCTAATAGACAATCCTGTAACACTTAAGATAATATTAGAATAACCCAGATGGAAATAGTTTGTTAATTCCCATGTTTGCTACATTAGGGGGAACGCAATGGGAAATCCATGTATGAGAGCTCTCCACACCCTCTGATGGATCAGAAGGACTCAGGATGAGGATGGAACTATTCAGTGCTACAAAGAATGGAAGATCCTTGGAGCCTGGCTGTCACGTTTACTCCCGCTCCGGCGGTCGACGTTGCCGGTTTACTAACAACCGGTCCTGGCGACCTATCATTACGCACACCTGGCAACGCATCATTACACACACCTGGTAACCCATCATTACGCACACCTGGCAACCCTTATTACGCACACCTGGTAACCCATCATTACACACACCTGGCAACCATCATTACACACACCTGGCAACCATCATTACACACACCTGGAAACCCTTATTATGCACACCAGGCAACCCTTATTACGCACACCTGGCAACCCTTATTATGTACACCTGGCAACCCATCATTACATACACATGATAACCTATCATTACGCACACCTGGCAACCCATCATTACACACACCTGGCAACCCATCATTACATATACCTGGCAACACATCATTATGCACACCTGGTAAGCTATCATTACGCACACCTGGCAACCCTCATTACGCACACCTGGCAACCCATCATTACACACGCCTGGCAACCCTTATTATGCACACCTGGCAACCCTTATTACGCACACCTGGCAACCCTTATTACGCACACCTGGCAACCCATCATTACACACACCTGGCAACCATCATTACACAGACCTGGCAACCATCATTACATACACCTGGCAACCCATCATTACACACACCTGGCAACCATCATTACACAGACCTGGCAACCATCATTACACACACCTGGCAACCATCATTACACACACCTGGCAACCCACATTACGCACACCTGGCAACCCATCATTACGCACACCTGGCAACCCATAATTATGCACACCTGGCAACCCAGCATTACACACACCTGGCAACCATCATTACACACACCTGGCAACCATCATTACACACACCTGGCAACCATCATTACACACACCTGGCAACCAATTATTACGCATACCTGGCAACCCATAATTATGCACACCTGGCAACCCATCATTACATACACCTGGCAACCCTCATTACGTACACCTGGCAACCCATCATTACACACCTGGCAACCCATAATAATGTACACCTGGCAACCCATCATTACATACACCTGGCAACACATCATTATGTACACCTGGCAACCCTCATTACGCACACCTGGCAACCTATCATTACGCCCCTCTGGCAACCCATCATTACACACACCTGGTAACCCATAATTATGCACACCTGGCAACCTATCATTACGCACACCTGGCAACCCTCAGTTTTTTGGTTTGCTGAATCTCGGATTGCACCTTTTTAAGGGTTTCATAACATGTGTTATAAGTAACACATTCATAAGCACTACATAAGAAGTTCACAAATGCTTATGTCAACAACTGATATTTGATATATTTCTGTCTGCTATTTCTGTCTGCTATCCCGTCTGTGTCCTCAGCCCCTGCTGGGTCTCAGTAGGTGTGTCAGGGCAGCGGTGTGTGAGGCCATCTGCTGTTTGGCAAAGAGAGGTACATGGCAAGACATCACTTATTGGAATCAACACATCATTTGTACCAATGTTTTGTAAACGTTCCTATTTATAAATGATAGCTATGCTATTGATGTCAATAAAGCCTGATCAGATTAAACAAAACGTGTAACATTGGTTTTATTGGTTGCTATACCTTACATACAAAGTTGATGTAACATTTTGACAGTGACAGAGTACATTTGTAATGCGCACCTCTGTTCACACACCGTGGTTGGAGAGGGACTACCAGCACCGTTCCTTTCCTTTTGAAATGTCAATGGAAAGAGATTTGTAGTCTTGAGGGACTCGGAGAGGTAACATTATACAATGTACTTTCTCCTTGGAGCGGAAATATTATATAATGTACTTTCTCCTTGGAGAGGTAACATTACGCATAATCTCTCCACATAGCTTCACAAGACAGGTGTTGGAATAATGATCAAATCAAATCAAATGTTATTGGTCACATACACATGGTTAGCAGATGTTAATGTGAGTGTAGCGAAAATGCTTGTGCTTCTAGTTCCGACCATGCAGTAATATCTAACAAGTAATCTAACAATTTCACAACAACTACCTTATACACACAAGTGTAAAGGAATGATGTTGTTGAAGTCATGTCATCTCATACTGTAATAAGGGTTGTGTCAAGGAAACCAAAATGCCGAGTGTGAAGTGCTCATATTACTTATAATGAAAACACTTTGCAAAATAACAAAACGACCAACAACAGTCCCGTCATGTACAAACAACGAAACGGAAAACAACCACCCACAAAACCCCATGAAAAACAGGATGCCTAAGTATGGCTTCCAATCAGAGACAACGAAAAACACCTGCCTCTGATTGCAAACCATACCCGGCACCAACATAGAAAAATACAACATAGAACGACAATCTAGACAACCCACATAGAAAACAGAAAACCCCAAATACATAGACAAAAACACCCCACTGTCACGCCCTGACCAATCTACTATGGAAAAATAACCTCATACTAAGGTCAGAACTTGACACATACATCTCATTAGTGTTGTTGACTTCCTGCAGTTCCTCTTCCTGCTGGCAGCTCTCTCTGATCACGTACACTATGAGTCCCACACAGATGAAGATCAGCAGAGGAATACTAATAACGTAGAAGAAGAAGACAGAATCTTGTGCAGAACGGACATGTGTCGTCTTGATTTTACAACCCAACTCCCCCAGGAAAACCAAGACACACATCCAGAGCCTCAGGCATGGTGCAGTGAACCTGGAGCAATATTAGGGGTGCAGTGCACAAGTGGCCTCCCCTGTGGCTTAGCATTCCCTATGGCTCTGCCTTCCCTGTAGCTCAGCCTTCCCTGTGGCTCAGCCTTCCCTGTGGCTCAGTTGGTAGAGCATGGTGTGTGCAACGCCAGGGTTGTGGGTTTCCCACGGGGGGCCAGTACAAAAAATAAAAAATAAAAAAATAAATAAAAAGCATGAAATTGTATGAAATATATGCATTCACTACTGTAAGTCGCTCTGGATAAGAGCGTCTGCTAAATGACTAAAATGTAAAATGTAAATGTAAGCGCATTGCTCAAAGGCACAATGGCACACCCCGACAGAGTCATTGCTCAAAGGCACAATGGCACACCCCGACAGAGTCATTGCTCAAAGGCACAATGGCACACCCCGACAGAGTCATTGCTCAAAGGCACAATGGCACACCCCGACAGAGTCATTGCTCAAAGGCACAATGGCACACCCCGACAGAGTCATTGCGCAAAATAGTACGCAGCATCATCTGGATATGTGTGAAACAAAAGTTCAACGTTCACCTTCTGCTACCATTTCTGTCAAAACGTCTACACATACAGTTTGACGTATACGTTCGATAAATCCAACGTACGCACCGCACTGCCTCTGCAACGCAAGGCAAATGCAGCGGTTTCATTGGAAATTAATGTAATTCTGGTGTACCAAAATGCAATGACGCTGTCGGAATGTTCGAAGCGTGACACTGTCTCAGTGTCCGGGTCATCTACTGTATCTCTACTGTAGGGGGCAGCAGAGGAACGCTCCGGGTCATCTACTGTATCTCTACTGTAGGGGGCAGCAGAGGAACGCTCCGGGTCATCTACTGTATCTGTACTGTAGGGGGCAGCAGAGGAACGCTCCGGGTCATCTACTGTATCTCTACTGTAGGGGGCAGCAGAGGAACGCTCCGGGTCATCTACTGTATCTGTACTGTAGGGGGCAGCAGAGGAACGCTCCGGGTCCTCTACTGTATCTCTACTGTAGGGGGCAGCAGAGGAACGCTCCGGGTCCTCTACTGTATCTCTACTGTAGGGGGCAGCAGAGGAACGCTCCGGGTCATCTACTGTATCTCTACTGTAGGGGGCAGCAGAGGAACGCTCCGGGTCATCTACTGTATCTCTACTGTAGGGGGCAGCAGAGGAACGCTCCGGGTCATCTACTGTATCTGTACTGTAGGGGGCAGCAGAGGAACGCTCCGGGTCATCTACTGTATCTGTACTGTAGGGGGCAGCAGAGGAACGCTCCAGGTCATCTACTGTATCTGTACTGTAGGGGGCAGCAGAGGAACGCTCCGGGGTCATCTACTGTATCTGTACTGTAGGGGGCAGCAGAGGAACGCTCCGGGGTCATCTACTGTATCTGTACTGTAGGGGGCAGCAGAGGAACGCTCCGGGTCATCTACTGTATCTGTACTGTAGGAGGCAGCAGAGGAACGCTCCGGGTCATCTACTGTATCTGTACTGTAGGGGGCAGCAGAGGAACGCTCCGGGTCATCTACTGTATCTCTACTGTAGGGGGCAGCAGAGGAACGCTCCGGGTCATCTACTGTATCTGTACTGTAGGGGGCAGCAGAGGAACGCTCCGGGTCATCTACTGTATCTGTACTGTAGGGGGCAGCAGAGGAACGCTCCGGGTTATCTACTGTACCAGTACTGTAGGGGGCAGCAGAGGAACGCTCCGGGTCATCTACTGTATCTGTACTGTAGGGGGCAGCAGAGGAAGGCTCCGGGTCATCTACTGTATCTGTACTGTAGGGGGCAGCAGAGGAACGCTCCGGGTCATCTACTGTATCAGTACTGTAGGGGGCAGCAGAGGAAGGCTCCGGGTCATCTACTGTATCTGTACTGTAGGGGGCAGCAGAGGAACGCTCCGGGTCATCTACTGAATCTCTACTGTAGGGGGCAGCAGAGGAACGCTCCGGGTCATCGACTGTATCTGTACTGTAGGGGGCAGCAGAGGAACGCTCCATGGCATCTACTGTATCTGTACTGTAGGGGGCAGCAGAGGAACGCTCCGGGTCATCTACTGTATCTCTACTGTAGGGGGCAGCAGAGGAACGCTCCAGGTCATCTACTGTATCTCTACTGTAGGGGGCAGCAGAGGAACGCTCCGGGTCATCGACTGTATCTGTACTGTAGGGGGCAGCAGAGGAACGCTCCATGGCATCTACTGTATCTGTACTGTAGGGGGCAGCAGAGGAACGCTCCGGGTCATCTACTGTATCTGTACTGTAGGGGGCAGCAGAGGAACGCTCCGGGTCATCTACTGTATCTGTACTGTAGGGGGCAGCAGAGGAACGCTCCGGGTCATCTACTGTATCTGTACTGTAGGGGGCAGCAGAGGAACGCTCCGGGTCATCTACTGTAGCTCTACTGTAGGGGGCAGCAGAGGAACGATCTGACACCATTCAGGCAGACTATAAATGTGTTAATTTTTTTTTGCTGGATTACCTGAATT
Source organism: Salmo trutta (assembly GCF_901001165.1). Lineage (NCBI taxonomy): Eukaryota > Metazoa > Chordata > Actinopteri > Salmoniformes > Salmonidae > Salmo > Salmo trutta. The sequence continues at coordinate 54,164,987 of NC_042963.1, forward strand.
ATGGCAGCAATGCATCGATTTATGCTTGTACAGATGGCCACGTTTGTGTTGAAAGCTTTCTGGCATGCCTTTCAACCTACGTTTTCAACTTGACCTTGTGATCTGGAAATTGTACACCTAATTCTTTAGGGAAGGTTAAAATGCAATACAAGGTGTCATGTAAGGTAAACATGAAGGGTTTACAGTAGACCTAGTGTTTATCATGAAGGGTTTCCAGTAGACCTACTAGTGTTTATCATGAAGGGTTTACAGTAGACCTACTAGTGTTTATCATGAAGGGTTTACAGTAGACCTACTAGTGTTTATCATGAAGGGTTTCCAGTAGACCTAGTGTTTATCATGAAGGGTTTACAGTAGGCCTAGTGTTTACCATGAAGGGTTTACAGTAGGACTACTAGTGTTTACCATGAAGGGTTTACAGTAGGCCTAGTGTTTATCATGAAGGGTTTACAGTTGGCCTAGTGTTTATCATGAAGGGTTTACAGTAGACCTACTAGTGTTTATCATGAAGGGTTTCCAGTAGGCCTAGTGTTTATCATGAAGGGTTTACAGTAGACCTACTAGTGTTTATCATGAAGGGTTTCCAGTAGACCTAGTGTTTATCATGAAGGGTTTACAGTAGACCTAGTGTTTATCATGAAGGGTTTCCAGTAGACCTACTAGTGTTTATCATGAAGGGTTTACAGTAGACCTACTAGTGTTTATCATGAAGGGTTTACAGTAGACCTACTAGTGTTTATCATGAAGGGTTTCCAGTAGACCTAGTGTTTATCATGAAGGGTTTACAGTAGGCCTAGTGTTTACCATGAAGGGTTTACAGTAGGACTACTAGTGTTTACCATGAAGGGTTTACAGTAGGCCTAGTGTTTATCATGAAGGGTTTACAGTTGGCCTAGTGTTTATCATGAAGGGTTTACAGTAGACCTACTAGTGTTTATCATGAAGGGTTTCCAGTAGGCCTAGTGTTTATCATGAAGGGTTTACAGTAGACCTACTAGTGTTTATCATGAAGGGTTTCCAGTAGACCTAGTGTTTATCATGAAGGGTTTACAGTAGACCTAGTGTTTATCATGAAGGGTTTACAGTAGGCCTAGTGTTTATCATGAAGGGTTTACAGTAGACCTAGTGTTTATCATGAAGGGTTTACAGTAGGCCTAGTGTTTATCATGAAGGGTTTACAGTAGACCTAGTGTTTATCATGAAGGGTTTACAGTAGACCTACTAGTGTTTATCATGAAGGGTTTACAGTAGACCTAGTGTTTATCATGAAGGGTTTACAGTAGACCTACTAGTGTTTATCATGAAGGGTTTCCAGTAGACCTAGTGTTTATCATGAAGGGTTTACAGTAGACCTAGTGTTTATCATGAAGGGTTTACAGTAGGCCTAGTGTTTATCATGAAGGGTTTACAGTTGGCCTAGTGTTTACATTTACATTTTAGTCATTTAGCAGATGCTCTTATCCAGATCGACTTACAGTAGTGAATGCATACATTTCATACATTTTTTTCTCCGTACTGGTCCCCCGTGGGAATCGAACCCACAACCCTGGCGTTGCAAACACCATGCTCAACTGAGCCACACGGGTCTGGGTTTACCGAAGGCCTAGTGTTTATCAAGAAGGGTTTACAGTAGACCTAGTGTTTATCATGAAGGGTTTACAGTAGGCCTAGTGTTTATCATGAAGGGTTTCCAGTAGACCTAGTGTTTATCATGAAGGGTTTACAGTAGACCTAGTGTTTATCATGAAGGGTTTACAGTAGGCCTAGTGTTTATCATGAAGGGTTTCCAGTAGACCTAGTGTTTATCATGAAGGGTTTACAGTAGACCTAGTGTTTATCATGAAGGGTTTACAGTAGACCTAGTGTTTATCATGAAGGGTTTACAGTAGGCCTAGTGTTTATCATGAAGGGTTTACAGTAGACCTAGTGTTTATCATGAAGGGTTTACAGTAGGCCTACTAGTGTTAGTCATGAAGTGTAGGAGAGATCATTTTGTGGGTCATTGTCGGTGTTCTTCCATTGCCAGGCTGCCATTTTCTCCTGCTGTTTGAGTTCACAGTGAAATAGGCCTACAGTATATACTAGGGTTTATCCTTTAGCCTAGGAGAGAGATCATTTTGTGGCTCATTCAGACACGAGATAACTTGGCAATCATTGCCCGACTGACTTTCACCTGTCCTACTGCTGTAGTATGAGGGAGTTGACAGTGAAATAGGATTAAAAGTCCCAATAAAGCCTGGCTGCTGGCTGCAAACTGAGGTCAGGGCTTAGCCAGGTGTCTGTGTGTCTGTCTGTGGGGCGGGGTCAGCTTGACCCATTGAACAAGGTAGCAATGAACCAGATAGCATTGAACCAGGTAACTATGAACCAGGTAGCATTGAACCAGGTAGCTATGAACCAGGTAGCTATGAACCAGGTAGCATTGAACCAGGTAGCTATGAACCAGGTAGCTATGAACCAGGTAGCTATGAACCAGGTAGAATTGAACCAGGTAGAATTGAACCAGGTAGCTAGGAACCAGGTAGCTATGAACCAGGTAGCATTGAACCAGGTAGATATTAACCAGGTAGCTATGAACCAGGTAGCATTGAACCAGGTAGCATTGAACCAGGTAGAATTGAACCAGGTAGATATGAACCAGGTAGATATGAACCAGGTAGCATTTAACCAGGTAGATATTAACCAGGTAGCTATGAACCAGGTAGCATTGAACCAGGTAGAATTGAACCAGGTAGAATTGAACCAGGTAGATATGAACCAGGTAGCTATGAACCAGGTAGCATTGAACCAGGTAGATATTAACCAGGTAGATATGAACCAGGTAACATTGAACCAGGTAGCTATGAACCAGGTAGCTATGAACCAGGTAGATTTGAACCAGGTAGAATTGAACCAGGTAGCTATGAACCAGGTAGCTATGAACCAGGTAGCATTGAACCAGGTAGATATTAACCAGGTAGCTATGAACCAGGTAGCATTGAACCAGGTAGCTATGAACCAGGTAGAATTGAACCAGGTAGCTATGAACCAGGTAGATATGAACCAGGTAGCATTGAACCAGGTAGCATTGAACCAGGTAGCTATGAACCAGGTAACATTGAACCAGGTAGATATGAACAAGGTAGCTATGAACCAGGTAGCATTGAACCAGGTAGCTATGAACCAGGTAGCTATGAACCAGGTAGCTATGAACCAGGTAGCTATGAACCAGGTAGAATTGAACCAGGTAGAATTGAACCAGGTAGCTATGAACCAGGTAGCTATGAACCAGGTAGAATTGAACCAGGTAGATATTAACCAGGTAGCTATGAACCAGGTAGCATTGAACCAGGTAGAATTGAACCAGGTAGAATTGAACCAGGTAGATATGAACCAGGTAGCTATGAACCAGGTAGCATTGAACCAGGTAGATATTAACCAGGTAGATATGAACCAGGTAGCATTGAACCAGGTAGCTATGAACCAGGTAGCTATGAACCAGGTAGATTTGAACCAGGTAGAATTGAACCATGTAGCTATGAACCAGGTAGCTATGAACCAGGTAGCATTGAACCAGGTAGATATTAACCAGGTAGATATGAACCAGGTAGCTATGAACCAGGTAGATATGAACCAGGTAGAATTGAACCAGGTAGCTATGAACCAAGTAGCTATGAACCAGGTAGCATTGAACCAGGTAGAATTGAACCAGGTAGCTATGAACCAGGTAGATATGAACCAGGTAGAATTGAACCAGGTAGCTATGAACCAGGTATCATTGAACCAGGTAGATATGAACCAGGTAGCATTGAACCAGGTAGCTGTGAACCAGGTAGCATTGAACCAGGTAGCATTGAACCAGGTAACTATGAACCAGGTAGCTATGGACCAGGTAGCATTGAACCAGGTAGCTATGAACCAGGTATCATTGAACCAGGTAGATATGAACCAGGTAGCATTGAACCAGGTAGAATTGAACCAGGTAGCATTGAACCAGGTAGCTATGAACCAGGTAGAATTGAACCAGGTAGATATGAACCAGGTAGAATTGAACCAGGTAGAATTGAACCAGGTAGAATTGAACCAGGTAGAATTGAACCAGGTAGAATTGAACCAGGTAGAATTGAACCAGGTAGAATTGAACCAGGTAGATGGCTACTGACCATATATGCCATTTAGCAGATGCTTCTATCCAAAGCGATTTCCAGTCATGCTGCATACATTTTATACATGGAATTTAACCCACAATCCTGGTCGTTGCAAGCCTCATGCCCTACCAACCTACCAATACGTCATGTCACATGACCTATTGTATTCTATCCTACTTTACTTTATTCTAGGCTATATTCTTCTAATCTATTCTATTCTAAATCTACTATTTGTTTATTGAACGACCATAATGATAAGGGTGGCTTGTAAATAACTTGCAAGGCATGATATTCCCATCTGAACTGTCCTCTGGCTTTCAGATTGTATGAAAAAGCCCTATAGGGATGTTCTAAATAATTCATTATTCTACACTGTAGTGTACACAGCAACTAACGTATATTGTTCTATCCGTGCAGCCTACAAAATGTAATCTCGCGGGATTTACCACCGCAGATGAGAAAGGGTCCCTACCCCATTGAAGTTGAAAAGTAAAATGGTTAGTGTTTGGCAGGGATTGTGGTTAAGGTAAGGGTTTTACGAATAGGATTTAGAGTAGGTGCGTACCAGGGATCCCCAGATAGCACTAACCGATGAGAAAGGCGGTTCATTCGAGCGATGTCATCACCGCGCACCGCCACTGCACAGGTGGCGTGGCGTCATGCACTCGTCGGTTGAGCGAGCGCGCCGCGGTTTTTTGCGTAACCCGATTGGAGTATTAGAGGCAGCTTCCTTCCATCAGATTGGTTTCTACCCGGTAACCTGGTCCCCTCACTACACCATTCAGGCCACACCACCACTTTCCCCATTACCGGCATCTCCCACCCGAGTCGATGCTACCTGGAAAACGAAGTGCCGAAATTATGTCGGTTTCGGTGGCGTTCATTGGAGTACTGATGCTGCATTCGGTCTCCTCGCAGAACGGTAAGAATGTGAAGTGCACGGCTGCCCTGCCGCCCGGTAGAAATACCGGGACATCATGGCTCCTTGCGGGTTTTTAACTGGACACTCAATGATCTTGCTTCAATTTCTGTCATAATATCGTGGCCCTGGATTGAAATTTTGTGCGTCAAATCCTTGTAGTGAATATTGATTTATAGGCTATCCACATGATTTTCAGTGGATGTAGTAGAAAATGGCAGCAAATTACAAGGACATATTTCGACCCTCTTATATATATATATTTTATTTTATTAATTATGTTCATACCCGAAGCAATGCGGTGAATAGAATTACAGAATTAAGGCTATGAATTGAATTAAATTATTATCGAATAAAAGCATATTAGCACCCATGCGAGCCATTTGTTACAAAGTACCAATAAACCATATATGGTCAACACTGTCAATTGGATGGATGGTTTCCCGTTATTAATACAGGCCTGCGATTAATTTATACATTCCTTTAAACTAGCCTAGGCCTATATGTTTATCTATGTCCACAAAATACATTTTTTATTTCCTAATGACATCACATCTTCATTAGAATGTAAAGGGGACTGGACCATAAAGAGCCGTTCCTTAATTAACAAGGACTTGTTATATGTGAACAGTAAGTTGTGATATCATCACATAGTCTATGTCCTACCCGTGTCCTCTCTCGAATAACCCTACATGACTCAGTCACCTGTTACTGGTCTGGTCGTGGCTACATCAAAGCATAATTCCAACTCCTACAGGTTGAAATGAACCAGAAACCCGTCACAGGGCCCAAAGCTTTTCATCAGACTGACGTTGAGAACAGAACGCCATTCAATCATGTTGTGTGTCCAGATGTAATTGTAAGATGCTTGATGTTTGGTATATGCAGCTAGTCAGAGAAGCAGGCAGGCAGTAAAGCAGATGCAGGCAGTCAGAGAGGCAGGCAGTCAGAGGCAAAGAAGCCGAGAGGCAGGCTGTCAGAGAGGCAGGCTGTCAGAGAGGCAGGCTGTCAGAGAGGCAGGCTGTCAGAGAGGCAGGCAGGCAGGCAGTCAGAGGCAAAGAGGCAGGCAGTCAGAGCGGCAGGCAGTCAGAGCGGCAGGCAGGCTGTCAGAGAGGCAGGCAGGCTGTCAGAGAGGCAGGCAGGCTGTCAGAGAGGCAGGCAGGCTGTCAGAGAGGCAGGCAGGCTGTCAGAGAGGCAGGCAGGCTGTCAGAGAGGCAGGCAGGCAGTCAGAGAGGCAGGCAGGCAGTCAAATCAAATCACATTTTATTGGTCACATGCAGATTGTTATTACGGGTGTTGCGAAATGCTTGTGTTCCTAACTCCAACAGTGCAGAGAAGCAGGCAGAAAGGCGGGCAGGCAGGCAGAAAAGCAGGCATGCACTGACTGACTGTAAATAGGTCCACCAGTCCATTCTGCTGCATGTTGCTATTTTTAGACTGTAGATCACTCAGCACTGGGAACCATAGCTTTGATATGTTCTCTCTTCTCCTGGAACACACACACACTACTATGCCTTTAATGTCCTCTCCTGGAACACACACACACTACTATGCCTTTAATGTCCTCTCCTGGAACACACACACACTACTATGCCTTTAATGTCCTCTCCTGGAACACACACACACTACTATGCCTTTAATGTCCTCTCCTGGAAGAGAAGAATGGACCGGGTTAACACTTCACAGAGAGAGAGATGCAGGACGAGGCACTGTGGAATGCTATTGATTTAAAGTAACTGTCCAGTGTTTCCACATTTCTATGAAATATGACCTATAATTACTTACAATATCACTGAAATAGTTTTCCTTCCCCCCCCCCCAAAAAATGGTATGGTAATTAAATATGTTTATAAATCTTGTTAAACTCTGAGCGGTTATTTTGAGTTTGGGGGGGGTACCCCCCCATCCCTTCCACCCAACACATTAAAAAAGAAAACAGAAAATAAAAAGTGACATATCATTTGAAAACGACAGGCCTAGTCTTTTTGGAAATCAAACTCAAATATTACTGCTGGCAATGTCATAAGAATCCAACTCAGTATTAGGAAGGTGTTCTTAATGTTTTGTCCACTCAGTGTTTATCATTCCTGTAAGACAAAAAACAACTTTTCACAAGACGTGCTTTTAAATTGTGTTCTTAAATTTTGCACAAATGTATCACTTTGGAACAGCAATTGGTGACATATTTTATCTCCAACCAAGACTTTCAAATCTCTTATCCCCCCCTCACCCCCGAGGAAAACTACAAATAGTTTCTATAGTAGTCACATCGTTTCTGAGACCTTTATCTGAATTCCGCAGCTCACACCTTTCTAACAGTACTAAATATGTGTTTGTAGGACTTATAGTTTTTAAACCAAAATGTACTTTATGAGGGTAGTGTACAATATTACATGTAGTTTAGAAAATGCCACCAGAGGGCTGTAGAGTTTAACAGGTGTTAAAAAGCAGCTTTTCAGTGTTGGAATGGTGTGGGCGTACCCCAACAAAATAATGGTGTGGGCGTATCCCAATAACAGAAGGGTGTGGGTTTATACCGGTCGTTACAAATATTAACGCATGTAAACCGCTGATTGGCCAGCTCATCCACCTCAGGAGTATGACATCATGCTCTATGAGGAAATAGCAAGCATTTTTTTTAAAATGGTCTGTTTGAGATACAAGTTTGAGGTGGGGGTTTTTAAAGTGTTTTTTTCCCCCCTCCAATTTATGCTTTGGCCACAAATAAGACAATAGGGTAAGTCAACAACAGTATTTGGGTATGAGTTAACAGAATATTAACTTTTGTAGGTGAGATTTTCACTGGACGGTTACTTTAAATACACAGTGGAGACGTACATTGTTTTCAGAAAGTATTCACACTCCTTGATTTTTTCCACATTATGTTGTTGTTACAAACTGGGATTAAAATTCATTTAATTGTCTTTTTTTTGTCAACAATCTACACAAAATACTCTGCAATGTCAAAATGGAAGAACATTAAAAAAAGTATACAGTACCAGTCAAAAGTTTTAGAACACCTACTCATTCAAGGGGTTTTCTTTATTTTTACTATTTTCTACATTGTAGAATAATAGTGAAGACATCAAAACTATGAAATAACCCATGGAATCATGTAGTAACCAAAAAAAGTGCTAAACAAATCAAAATATAATTTATATTTGAGATTCTTCAAAGTATCCACCCTTTGCCTTGATGCCAGCTTTGGACACTCTTGGCATTCTCTCAACCAACTTCATGAGGTAGTAACCTGGAATGCATTTCAATTAACAGGTGTGCCTTGTTAAAAGTTCATCTTTGGAATTTCTTTCCTTAATGTGTTTGAGCCAATCAGTTGTGTTGTGACAAGGTAGGGGTGGTATACAGAAGATAGCCCTATTTGGTAAAAGACCAAGTCCATATTATGGCAAGAACAGCTCAAATAAGCAAAGAGAAATGGCAGTCCATTACTTTAAGACATGGCCAGTTAATCCGGAAAATTTCAAGAATTTCAAAAACTTTCAAGAAAGTTTCTTCAAGTACAGTCGCAAAAACCATCAAGCGCTATGATGAAACTGGCTCTCATGAGGACCGCCACAGGAAAGGAAGACCCAGAGTTACCTCTGCTGCAGAGGATACGACTTCACTGCACATCAGATTGCAACCCAAATAAATACCTTACAGAGTTCAAGTAAAAGATCTCACATCTCAACATCAACTGTTCAGAGGAGACTGCATGAATTAGGCCTTCATGGTTGAATTGCTGCAAAGAAACCACTACTAAAGGACACCAATAATAAGAAGAGACTTGCTTGGGCCAAGAAACACGAGCAATGGACATTAGAGTGGTGGATATCTGTCCTTTAGTCTGATGAGTCTAAACTTGAGATTTTTGGTTCCAACCACTGTGTCTTTTTGAGACGCAGAGTAGATGAACGGATCATCTCCACCTATGTGGTTTCCACCGTGAAGCATGGAGGAGGTGTGATGGTGTGGGGGTGCTTTGCTGGTGACACTGTGATTTTATTTAGAATTCAAGACACACTTAACTAGCATGGCTACCACAGCATTCTGCAGCAATACGCCATCCCATCTGCTTTGCACTTAGTGGGACTATCATTTGTTTTTCAACAGGACAATGACCCAACACACCACCAGGCTGTGTAAGGGCTTTTTGAGAGAGTGATGGAGTGCTGCATCTGATGACCGGGCCTCAACAATCACCCGACCTCAACCCAATTGAGATGGTTTGGGATGATTTGGACTATGGAATGAAGGAAAAGCAGCCAACAAGTGCTCATCATATGTTGGAACTGCTTCAAGACTGTAGGAAAAACATTCCAGGTGAAGCTGGTTGAGAGAATGCCAAGAGTGTCCAAAGCTGTCATCAAAGCAAAGGGTGGCTACTTTGAAGAATTTGTTTAACACTTTTTTGGTTACTACATGATTCCATATGTGTTATTTCATAGTTTTGATGTCTTCAGTACTATTCTATAATATAGAAAATAGTAAAAATAAAGAAAATCCTTGAATGACTAGGTGAGTCTGAACTTTTGACTGGTACTGTATGTATGTGTGTGTATATATATATATATATATATATATACTAGTACTACAGTGACTTGCGAAAGTGTTCACCCCCTTGGCTTTTTTACTATTTTGTTGCCTTACAACCTGGAATTAAAATGGATTTTGGGGGGGTTTGTATAATTATTTACACAACATGCCTACCTCTTTGAAGATGCAAAATATTTTTATTGTGAAACAAACAATAAATAAGACAAACATTCAACTTAAGCGTTCATAACTATTCACTTTGTAGAGCCACCTTTTGCAGCAATTACAGTTGCAAGTCTTTTGGAGTATGTCTCGATAAGCTTGGCACATCTAGCCACTGGGATTTTTGCCCATTCTTCAAGGCAAAACTGCTCTAGCTCCTTCAATTTGGATGGGTTCTGCAGGTGTACAGCAATCTTTAATTCATACCACAGATTCTCAATTGGATTGAGGTCTGGGCTTTGACTAGGCCATTCCAAGACATTTAAATGTTTCCCCTTAAACCACTCAAGTGTTGCTTTAGCAGTATGCTTAGGGTCATTGTCCTGCTGGAAGGTGAACCCCCGTCCCAGTCTCAAATCTCTGGAAGACTGAAACAGGTTTCCCTCAAGGATTTCCCTGTATTTAGTGCCACCCATGATTTCTTCAATTCTGACCAGTTTTCCAGTCCCTGCCGATGAAAAACATCCCCACAGCATGATGCTGCCAACCACCATGGGATGGTGTTCTTGGAGTGATGAGAGGTGTTGGGTTTGTGCCAGACATAGTGTTTTCCATGATGGCCAAAAATCTCAATTTTAGTCTCATCTGACCAGAGTACCTTCTTCCATATGTTTGGGGAGTCTCCCACATGCCTTTTGGTGAACACCAAATGTGTTTGCTTATTTTTTCTCTCTAAACAATGGATTTTATCTGGCCACTCTTCCGTAAAGCCCAGCTCTGTGGAGTGTACGGCTTAAAGTGGTCCTATGGACAGACACTCCAATCTCCTCTGTGGAGCTTTGCAGCTCCTTCAGGGTTATCTTTGATCTCTTTGTTGCCTCTCTGATTAATGCCCTCCTTGCCTGGTCCGTGAGTTTTGGTGGGCGGCCCTCTCTTGGCAGGTTTGTTGTGGTGCCATATTCTTTCCATTTTTTAATAATGGATTTAATGGTGCTCCGTGGGATGTTCAAAGTTTCTGATATTTTTTTATAATCCAACCCTGATCTGTACTTCTCCCCAACTTTGTCCCTGACCTGTTTGGAGAGCTCCTTGGTCTTCATGGTGCCGCTTGCTTGGTGGTGTTGCAGACTCCTGGGCCTTTCAGAACAGGTGTATATGTACTGAGATCATATGACACTTAGATTGCACACAGGTGGACTTTATTTAACTAATTATGTGACTTCTGAAGGTAATTGGTTGCACCAGATCTTATTTAGGGGCTTCATAGCAAAGGGGGTGAATTCATATGCTTTTCCGTATTTAATTTTTTTGAATTTTTTGAAACAAGTAATTTTTTTCACTTCACCAATTTGGGCTATTTTGTGTATGTCCATTTCATGAAATCCAAATAAAAATCAATTTAAATTACAGGTTGTAATGCAACAAAATAGGAAAAATGCCAAGGGGGATGAATACTTTTGCAAGGCGCTGTACATCTTCATTAGATTAGTATTCAACCCCTTGAATCAATACATGTTACAATCAACCATTTTCAGGTCTTTGCCATAGATTTTCAAGCAGATTGAAGTGAAAACTGCAGCTCGGCCACTCAGGAACATTCACTGTATGTCACCTCTCCTCGGTGGTTTAGATAGGTGTAAGGTATGGCTGTGAAGTAACGTAGATGTGACTCCACAGTGGCTAAGAGAATAGTGTAGGGCCTATAAAGGCTATATTATAGATGGCTTTTCTTCTTCAACTGTCTCAAAACACATGGGAAGGAAAGGTCTGAGAGTAGAGCACAGTAGAGCAGAACAGAGCACAGTAGAGCAGAACAGAGCACAGTAGAGCAGAACAGAGCACAGTAGAGCAGAACAGAGCACAGTAGAGCAGAACAGAGCAGAACAGAGCACAGTAGAGCAGAACAGAGCACAGTAGAGCAGAACAGAGCACAGTAGAGCGCAGTAGAGCAGAGCAGAGCGCAGTAGAGCAGAGCAGAGCGCAGTAGAGCGCAGTAGAACAGAGCACAGTAGAGCAGAGCAGAGCGCAGTAGAGCAGAACAGAGCACAGTAGAGCACAGTAGAGCAGAACAGAGCGCAGTAGAGCGAGCAGAACAGAGCGCAGTAGAGCGAGCAGAACAGAGCGCAGTAGAGCAGAACAAAATGGAACAGAGCAGAACAGAGCACAGTAGAGCAGAACAGAGCACAGTAGAGCAGAACAGAGCACAGTAGAGCAGAACAGAGCACAGTAGAGCAGAACAGAGCACAGTAGAGCAGAACAGAGCACAGTAGAGCAGAACAGAGCACAGTAGAGCAAAACAGCACAGTAGAGCAGAACAGAGCACAGTAGAGCAGAACAAAACGGAACAGAACAGAGCAACTACAGACCACAGGGGAGACACCATTTTATATCAACTAATGGCTATTCATATTTGAAGCCTCGCCAGATTTAACCTACTGCTGAGATAAAGACTCCCCACTGTGTGTGTGTGTGTGTGTGTGTGTGTGTGTGTGTGTGTGTGTGTGTGTGTGTGTGTGTTCCCCTTGGCCTCAATGCCACTATGTATCATGTTTTCAGTCAGTGAGACAGGTTGTCTTTTAATAGATTAATACAACAGGACAAGACTGTTTCAATTCATTTCCCACTGGTGAGAGAATAACATATGATTTGAAAATAACAAAGTCACCTACAGTACATCTAGTAGGTATGGGGGATTAGACATCATAGAGCAGGTATGGGTGATGAGACATAATACAGTAGGTATGGGTGATTAGACATAATACAGTAGGTATGGGTGATGAGACATAATACAGTAGGTATGGGTGATTAGGCATAATACAGTAGGTATGGGTGATTAGACATAATACAGTAGGTATGGGTGATTAGACGTAATACAGTAGGTATGGGTGATTAGACATCCTAGAGTAGGTATGGGTGATTAGACATAATACAGTAGGTATGGGTGATTAGACATAATACAGTAGGTATGGGTGATTAGACATAATACAGTAGGTATGGGTGATTAGACATAATACAGCAGGTATGGGTGATTAGACATAATACAGTAGGTATGGGTGATTAGACATAATACAGTAGGTATGGGTGATTAGACATAATACAGTAGGTATGGGTGATTAGACATAATACAGTAGGTATGGGTGATTAGACATAATACAGTAGGTATGGGTGATTAGACATAATACAGTAGGTATGGGTGATTAGACATAATACAGTAGGTATGGGTGATTAGACATAATACAGCAGGTATGGGTGATTAGACATAATACAGCAGGTATGGGTGATTAGACATAATACAGTAGGTATGGGTGATTAGACATAATACAGTAGGTATGGGTGATTAGACATAATACAGTAGGTATGGGTGATTAGACATAATACAGCAGGTATGGGTGATTAGACATAATACAGTAGGTATGGGTCATTAGACATATTACAGTAGGTATGGGTCATTAGACATAATACAGTAGGTATGGGTCATTAGACATAATACAGTAGGTATGGGTCATTAGATATAATACAGTAGGTATGGGTGATTAGACATAATACAGTAGGTATGGGTGATTAGACATATTACAGTAGGTATGGGTCATTAGACATCATGGAGTAGGTATGGGTGATTAGACATAATATAGTAGGTATGGGTGATTAGACATAATACAGTAGGTATGGGTGATGAGACATAATACAGTAGGTATTGGTGATGAGACATAATACAGTAGGTATGGGTGATTAGACATAATACAGTAGGTATGGGTGATTAGACATAATACAGTAGGTATGGGTGATTAGACGTAATACAGTAGGTATGGGTGATTAGACGTAATACAGTAGGTATGGGTGATTAGACATCCTAGAGTAGGTATGGGTGATTAGACATAATACAGTAGGTATGGGTGATTAGACATAATACAGTAGGTATGGGTGATTAGACATAATACAGTAGGTATGGGTGATTAGACATAATACAGTAGGTATGGGTGATTAGAAAAAATACAGTAGGTATGGGTGATTAGACATAATACAGTAGGTATGGGTGATTAGACATCCTAGAGTAGGTATGGGTGATTAGACATAATACAGTAGGTATGGGTGATTAGACATAATA